>NW_028140399.1:0-27878 GCF_965202585.1 Thalia democratica | reverse complement strand
ATCTAACTTTATGTTTTACCTGAAGAACAGTTAAGGATTACATATAGTACAATAAAAAAAACACTGATTTAAAAAAATATATAATAAACTATCAATCAAACACATACTTTTGAGACTATAACTAAAACAAATTTGCGCAGAATAGTAACAAAAAGTTGCTGAAGTTTTATTAAAACTGAAATTAAAAATAGTCATCACAATATACCAGTACATTTGCAATATCTTAGCTTGTTCTACCCAAATTTATATTTAACAAAAAGAAGTAAAGTTTTTTAATTAAAACTTAATAACAAAGCGAAAAGTTAAAGCAAATCAGAAGCGCCTATATACTGCAGCTGCCAGTTAAAAGCGTGCATTTATCGTGGTAAAATTTTAGAACTAAACAAATTTAGATGCATTTATAACTATATTGCGAAGCTTATTGACGTCTTTAATTTTTCGCACAATAAAAAAAAAACGAAAAGCTACTCATTTATAAAATTTTTATAGTGAATTAAAAGCCTGCTTCTATTAAAGTTTTTCAAATTTTTAAATGCACTTCAAAATGCCTAAATTTCATATTCCTCGAATTTTCAACTATATTCAGATGATTTATAAAAAAAGTATATTTTAGAAAATTTAAAAAAAATTCTACAAAAGTGAATAATAAACTTCAATTTAAAATTTACTGAAAGTTATTATACTTTAGTATGCTTTAAAACTTTATCTTTGCATTATCTCAAAAATTAATTTAAAAATAATATTATGTTTGTCTAACTAAGATATGATAATAAAGTTTACAGTTTTTCAATATTATTTTAAAGATAAAATTCAGATATGAAAAATCGAATTCAGAATTAAAATAATTTTTAACGTTTGACTTTAAGTCGTCAAAGTTTGAATTGCCTTGCAGTTTCTTGTAAACATAAAACTTGTTGTCGTTTTAACAATTAAAAAATAACCACGAATACAAATTTCCGCACAATTTTTAAATCATCTAACCATCTGTTATGTACACTAATTGGTACTCTCCTAAAGATTTTATTTAAATTTAACTGTAAACTAATTAGGACGCAGAGATTACTTTACCAAAAGATATTAACTTTAGCTATATTGTCAAAAATATGACTTAACATTAGCTGAAATGAGAACACGCCTGTACAAAATTTGTATCATGCTCTAGGTTTATAAGCCATCGCTTAAAAAATTACTTTTGAAAACTTTAAACTGGTGCATTGCACCTTTGCTTTTAAAATGTGTTTAATACTTTTTATAAAACTTAGCTGTATCTGAAACTTTTATTTCAAACACTTTGAATAAATCTTCGAATTTTCAGAATAGTTTTTATGACTGTAGTGTAGTTTACTAATTGTAATTTTTTTGTCTACTTACATATTGTGCTTTTTTATAAAAATGATATTTTAGTTATGTATTAAAGCTTGAATAAAAGAAAGTTTTTAGTTAGTTCAAACTTTAAGAAACTTTTAATACAATTCAGAACTTTTGCTTTTAAAGTTGCAACCATATTACTAATTAATTACTAATAAGGTATTTTATTAAAGTATTAGAGCATTGTTTATGTTTAAAAATTAGATTTAGCTTGTCTACCGTATAAATAAGTATTAATTTTATTTATTTAACTACTTATTAAATTTTTAAAGAGCACAAACTATTTAAGACGCAATAACTATTTTCAAGGGTTAAAATTTTTCATATTAAGAAAAAGTTGGTTTATAATATAAACTGTTTATAATATGTTTTTTAACTCGGTTTTTATAGAGAGTTAGGTTGTAAGTAATATAACAAAAATAACTTATTAAGTTAAACTTATTAAGTGTTTAAAAAAGTACAAATATATTAAGACTATATTTAGTATAGTAACAACGTAAAAATAAAATGTTACTGTATTTAGTATAATAAAAATGTAAATTCTATTCTAATAGATATTTTTATTTTAAATAGGCATTTTAAGTGTAGCTAAAAGTCATTTAAAGTGATAAAGTGAATATAAGTAAAACTATTTCTGTTGTGACCAAAACTAAAGCCAAAAGATTATTAAGATATCACTAAAAAAAATGTGGTCCGCGAAGATTTATAAAACGTGAAATTTCGCCCGCGAGCACCAACTGCCTGCCGATCCCTGTACTAGAATAATTCTAGAGAAAAAATGTATTATAAGTAATGGTGAAGATTCCATAAACGAGTCAACAATGTCAAAAAAAGTGTTTTTCCATGACCAAAAGCCTTTGAAGTTTTTTGAAAACCAACTGCGTGAATTAATTAAAGCAATATCAGAGTTAAATAATCAAAAGTTCACAGCTAAAGCTATTCAAAATTTGAAAGCAAACAGACTTCAACAAATAAGTAAAACAGTGATCAGACAATCAAAATAATGTGTAAAAGTTAAGTTTACCAATGGAAAAATTTTTTAAAAGTGTTGCTTAGCTGCAAAACTTGAAAGATTTAGAAAGTGGTGGAAGTCTATAAGTTGGATTAGTTGATATATTATGAAATTTCTACCATGCAAAAACTCAAATACAGAAATCAGTTTCATTTGTAACGAAAAAATACAATAAAGAATGGATGCATTTTTACTTGAGGCAGCTAAAAAAATTGCTGATAAACTATATTTTCTAGTTTTGAAAATAATTGCTGATTAATTAAAATAACCTATAAGTTTGTTCTGATCTTACTTTTTGTTGAGTTTCGTTATAAATTAGTAAATACTATAAACTGTGATATATTTTATGTTTGCTCTTCTAGGTTATGTTTTCGTTATTGTGTTTTTCTTTTTTTTATTAACTTTTTATAGGGTTAAGACTTTTACTCTGGTTTTTTTTTTATTAAAATTGAAATTTTAAGAATATGTAAACCTATACTAGTTTATTTAAAGTTTGACGTTGGTATAAGTTTTATATAAAATATCACACCAGTAAATTGGCAAATTATTTGTTTGATAATCTTTTTAAAAATAATAATTTTTTAAAATTATTCAGCAAAATTTAAAGTAACTATAATATTTTAATATTATTTTAAGCATTTTACTTCTTAGAATTTCAAAATTTGTGCAATTTAGTTACAATGTGTTAAACTTAAAACATTTATTTTAATATAAAGCATTATAAGTCCCCTTGTTTTCTGTAGTTTTAAATTTTTATTTAATATTTTTATTTTTAGTTTTTTATTTTATTCATGATTGAGTTATAGTAAAATAAAATATTTATTACAAATTATATACAAATGTCTTTATAATATATCAAAAATCAAAATCATAACAGTAAAATTTAGAAATGACAAAAATCTCGTTAATTATAAGTTATAAGTCAACAGGTTTTCAAGATATATTAAAACCTGTTCACAAGTTTTTTCAATAAACAAAGCTTTAATAAACAAAATTCATAAACAAGATTAATATGATAAACTTAGTTTGATCCATTACTTTTTCTTTGTTTTCAGAATTTTTTTCTGTATTTATTTATTAGTTTAAAACAACTAATACTTACTTTGGCCTTTTCGTTTATTTCACGTCAACGTTAACTTTTTTAACGTTTTTACCACTAACCACTACCAGTAGTTGTTTTTATAATATATATAAAAAATAAACATAATACTTAAACATTTTGTAAAAAAAGTCTAAATACTAACAGACAAACTATACAACCTTGTAAATTGAATGCTATTTGTCGGTGGTTTTTAAGCTTACTGATAATTACTATCTTTTAAAAACGCTCATAATTGATTAACAGTTTTGATAGAAGCTTGATTACTTTAAAATTTTTTTTTATCAACATTTTTTTTCTCGCAACTTATTATAAGTTTACATCAACCTTTGTGGTAGTTATTTGTATAGAAACTTTAAAGTTTGTCTCGAGTATTTTCGATTTTAATACAAGATTAGTTAACTTATGAATCGCTAACTTTAAGAATTTTCTTAAAATGATACTTGAGTAATGTTTTTAGCAAATGTATTTTTGAAATATTTTATCGTTAAACATTATACTTTGAAAATTAAAAAAAAAAATTGTATTAAAATAAAAATCATTAGAAAAAAAATATTCAAGCAAAATACTTAACACCAAGCATAAGAAAGATTATTCATTTAAGTGAATAAACAGTCGTTAAGCTCAATTTTACTTATGTAAGTA
This sequence comes from Thalia democratica, assembly GCF_965202585.1. NCBI lineage: Eukaryota > Metazoa > Chordata > Thaliacea > Salpida > Salpidae > Thalia > Thalia democratica. The sequence goes on along the minus strand of NW_028140399.1, from coordinate 23,754 downwards.
TACCATTAACAGGTATTTAACCATAAACAGGATTTAATAAACCATTAGTAAAACAAAATTAATTTGCACAGTCCTAAAAAAAATTTTATGGTTTATAAAGGTGAGCAAAAATTTTAGTTTTTATATGTCAAACGTCTATTACTGAACTAAAAAACCAGTTTGTCTAAATTTAAACATAATGATTGGTAAATAAGACAACTTATATTGACTTCTTATAAACCATATTGTTCAGAAATAATTTTTTTATATGTGATTAAGCTTGAAAGTGAACTGACAATAGATACATTGTGTTGTAACCTTTATTAGATTTAAAATATGTACTCAATTTTATTTTGAATCATGATATTATAAATGTTTACAAACAGGAAACAGAATACTAAAAAAAAATTCATTTGAAATTTACTTTAAAGTAGTTTTTCAAAATACTGCTCATTAAGCCAAACAGCAGAATACAAATGTTTTTCCAATATACTTTAGTTTATTTTGTAGTTTGTGTATTAAAGTCTTAAATTGGTGTAAATAAAAGGTACACAATTTTATTTATACAACTCCTTATTAAAATTGGTTTTCAATAATGAAAATAAAGTAATAAATAGTTATTAAAAAAACGTATTAACAATATGTAACATCAACAAATGAAAATAGTAAATAAAAACGAAAGGAAAAAAAATAAAAACTTTGAACCAAAGTTTAAATCTAAACTATTGTATAAAGCTTGAAAAATAAAATGTTGTCTAATTCTAATGTTAAAGTAATTTTGATAAGTATACTAAGAATTTAATTTTGTTAAAAAAAAATATATTTAAAACTTTTGGGGTTTAAACCAAAACTTCAATTATTAAAAAAATAATTTTAGTTTTAATTTCACAAAAAATACTCAACTGACAGTTTTTATTGTTTTTAAAGAAACATTTATTATTAATTAATTTTATCCAGATAATTTTTTTTGTTTAGCTTCGACAAGTAATTTTAAAAAAGTAACAAATACTTACAAACATTACAAAAATTTAGTTAACAAAAATAACTTTTGATAGTTCTCCAGTTTTATTTTTCTATCTTATAAATCACTCTAAAATTTTTCTACGCTCAATCCATTTGATAAAAAACAATAATTGTTTTCAAAAGTGTGAAAAGAAAGTATTAATTCTTTTTAAATATAAAAAGCTTAAATAGAAAAAACTAAATATTTTTTTTTTTTAAGTCATGTGCAAAAACTAATTACCTATTAATTTTTTTAAACCTTTTTACTGACTTATACATAACTAGTTTAAATACTTTTTTAGGCTAAAGTCTTTAATTTTAATTTATATTTTTGTATCGTTGTATCAAAACTTTTTCTTTGTTTTTCATCCTTTTTGAAAATATAAATTATATGAACAACAAAGTTTACTTTTATCAAAAACCGTAATTTTTATTTTAAAATCTATTATACTTCACTTTTAAACTAATTATAAGTAGTATTGTTGTAGGGTTACCCAATTAAAAAAAATTTGATAAATTAGTTATTTTACCATTGTAGACTTAAACTTCCGTGTTGAAACCTTACCGATTGTAGTATTTTCTAACTAAATTAACATTAATGACATAAATAAATTTATTGAAACACGAGAATATGACAGTATTAAACTAAAACTATACTAAAGTACTAAACTATATTTGTAAATAATAAAACATTACATAATATTTTTTTTACTAAATTGTGCTATGTGAAGCTTAATATTATTGAGCTTTTAATTTTTTTTTTAAGGTAAAACATCTATTAAAGTACTAAGAAATATTTTGTAATTATTTTCTTCATAATTTATCAAGTTTCAATTTAGTAATGTTTCCTTTAAAATAGGGGTGGGCAACATACGGCTCGCGTGCCGGATCCGGCCCGCAGAGTGAAAATGACCGGCCCCCAAACCTTTTTTAATTTTAAATTGAATCCGGCCCGCGGACAACATTGATCCGGCCCGCAAGTGGATGATCCGGCCCGCTAAGCATTTTCAAAATTTATATAAAATCCGACCAGCCAATTTAATTATTACAAAACTTGTACAAAACCGTTTTTGAACTATTTCATTAAACAAAACTGTAAGACTTTGACCCTGAAAATGTTTGTTAAAATGGCTTATTATTTTGTGGTGATAAAACACTATTTTGTTATAGTATCTTATTCTGTTTGAAGTCAGTTGAAGTAATCCTTTCTCAAATTATCCAAAAGCAATTGTTTGCTGAGCTAATTTTGATAATCTTACCTACCATAATGTTTTCTTATAAAAAAGAAGTGTCAAAAATTGCTGTCTTTTCCAGATAAGTATTGAGTTGTTTTTTAAATGTTTAAAAAAGTAAAAAAAAAAATATCTTTTTAAACATCGACAATTGTTTTAGGTCAAACTGCTCAAATTTAAACTTTTGTCAAATGTTTTAAGTTTAGACTACCATTTGCACTTTTTCTGCTATTGTTTTTTCATAAAGGACTTTTTGATTAATTATATGGTTAAGTTTAGTGATGACCAATTGATGACAATAGTTCCACTTGATAATAAGTTTGGTCGTCTTTTTGCAGACTTTTAACAATTAAGTGAAGAATTAGACATTATTTCATCACCGTCGACGTTTGACACCGAAAATGTACTTAGTAATATTGTTAGAACTGTTGAACTTCAATGTGGCAGTACACAAAAAGAAAAGTTCAAAACTGAAAAATTGACAGATTTTAAGACTTACTAAACAAGTAAAAGTTTGTTAATTTAAAAAAGATGACAATGAAGTTATTTGTTCTGTTTTAGTCTACATATTTTTGCAAACAAACATTCTTAACCATGTATATAAACAAAAGTGTGCTGTGTTCAAATCTTACTTATACGAATTTGCAGTAATTACTGAGAATATCTACTTCAAATAAACTTCCAGATTTTAAACAACTTGTTAAAAACTTTTATGATCCAAAAATGTCTCATTTATTTCTTTTTAGTGTAATTATGCTTGCTAAATTCTTTAAACTTAACATTTAATAAAGTGACAGATTTATGTTTTAGTTTTTCGTTTAGTAATATTTTCACTAGTGAAATCGATCTTAATCTAAAAGTCTACTAAACTAAAATGTTTGTTATGTAAAAATATATATTTATTTCTTTTTTGTTTCAATATTTCGTTATTTTATGTCAGTACTCTTATTAAAGTATTTTAGGTGGACTGTTTGATTAATATTTTTAAAGTACAGAATTTAGTTAAATTTCGTAAGTTAATTATAACTTTTTGATATTTTGAAAGTAAAAGTGTTAAAATTTCAAGCCAAAGTAATTTGATACCTAGGCTTTACTGTTTTTTAAATAAGTTAATAAGAAAATTTGAAATCAAACATATAATTGTTGTTGCTTTTACAAGATTTTTAGATAGATTTTATGTATTATTAATCGAGTCAAAGTTTGTAAACTTATAAAGATGACCATGGAACTAGTTGCGTTGTTCGATACTTCATACATTTAAAAACAAACATTTCCGACCATAAACATTAACAAGGATAAGCTATCTTCAAACCTAATCGGTTTTTCAGTGCACTTGCAGATTTTCCAAAACTTTCATGCAACTAGATTTAAACAACTCTAATACATGATCAACTTTAAGTGTTTCATCGAGATCTTTTATTTATTTATTTTTTGCTTTTTATGGTAAAACTGTTTATTATATCAGAATTCTTTTTTGTTTTGTTTCTTTTATACATGCAAAAAAATGTAATGAATCTTCTTTAGCTTAATTAAATTAAATAACAGTAGTTTAATATTGAATTGTTTGTTAATTTTTGAAAAAATATTATCACTATAAACTTCAGGTAAGGATTTCCAAAATTAATTAATTTCGAATAGTTAGCAATATTTTATGTTTTAGTTTGATATTTTAGGCTCGAGTAACTTTTAGTAACAAAATTATAATTTTTCTAGGACTAACTAGTATTAATTCGGTCCAGAGTTATAATATATATAGTTTTATGAATACTTAACTACATTTAACATAAAATTTCATACTTGAGAACCTTGGTAATTAATGTATTGATTCAAAATTCTGAAAAACCCGATCAATAAGAATCTAACCGGATCCAAATTTTTTTGAAATTAGCTTCCATTCGGATCCAGATCTTTGTCTAAAATTAGTATTTAGCCGGATCCGGATAGTATGTTTAAAATTGGTTCCGGATCTAAAAAAGGATCCAGCTGAATTTAAAAGATCACTAACTTGAAATGATCCGGCCCGCTGAGGACTATATTTTTCTGGATCCGGCCCGTCAACTATTTACGTTGCCCACACCTACTTTAAAATATACTATTTATTATTTTTATGTAGTGATAGCTTAAACTTTTAGATACAAAAAAAATCATAATGTAATGTTTAATAATTTCAAACTACAAGTTTTTTATACTTTTTTATTTTTCAGGAGCTTAACAATGATAAAGTTGTCAATGAAACTTAGTTTAAGTTTAGGAAAAATTATGCTTGGTTTCGCTTGAATATCTATAGCTATTTGTGCTTACAAGTTATCGTTTTTAGAGGAAGTTAAAAAAATTACTTCTGATGAAGATAAATCATGAAAGTGAAAATGAACAAAATTATTGCACTAAAGACGATGTAAACAATGTCAAATCAACTTCAATTAGTAAGAATATACTTTCTAGTGTCATTGAAGCAAATGAAGGCAAAAATGAACTAAGAATAAGTTCTGAAGGAGCAGTAAGTCAAAAAGAGAAATCAAACTCGACAATAATATCAAATGATGAAGGTTGTGATGATTTCAGCGAAATAATTAAAAATCAAGAAATAGATGGTAGTTTAACACCTCCTAACGAAATTGTGAATTTTATTAGATCAGATGAATTTAATAAAGTTGAATTTAAAAATTATTTTTTTTGAAGTTATAGATAACCAAAACTCGCTTCTTCTTCTTAAATTTCACAAGAATGAAATAGGAACAGTTATAACTGAAACAGAAATCGTTGATGTATCATTTGAAGTTATGATAAAATTATGTGACAGAAGATTGCAGCAATTAGAACCTGATAGAAATAAGCGGTTTGCTGCGAAACCAAATGGCAGCTTTTAACCGTTACACCTCAGAGAGAAAAAAGAAAGAAGTTCAATAAATGTAAATATGTATTTAGTTTAATCAGCTCATTTTACGACAATTTAATCATTTATTTAGAAAAAAACATTGAGCTGAATACGCAGCTAATTACCTTAACCGAAGTGACAGAGAAAAAGTTTTGGATGATTATTCGAAAATAGTTGACGACATATGTGAAAGTGTCAAAACTATAGATAACTTTATAAATGGAAAGTTTAAAGATTGTATTGATATCATGGTGAACGATTTAGAAGATTTCTTTTATAGAAGTCCAGAAGAAAAACTAGATTCTTATGTAACTGCTGTAAAAAGTACAAGTTAAGATGCAAAAACAAAACTAGAGGATTACTTTGAAAGTCTTGAAGTTCAAGTGAATTTATTATTTGAAAGTAAGTTACTGACGCATTTGGATAATCAACAGAAAAATCTGCAGCAAGCATTAATAGTACTAAAGAAAGATGAAACTGAATTTAAAGATAATACTAATTTGATTGACTTAAGAATCGAACAGCTAAAAGAAGTTATGATTGATGATTTACTCAACGAGTTGTTTAAATACGAAAATGATGAATGGAATTGATTGTCTACTGACTATTATCACACATATTCTTCTTTAAATAAATTATAAAATATCTATTGTTTTTATGGCCATTTCAGAGATGTATTAGAAAAAACCTATGATATAAAATCAATGTTAATTAGTGCTATTCATTTCGAATGTGAAGAACTGAATAACTTATCCGAAAGTATTACTTTATTAGTTAGCGCAGCTAAGGAACTACCCATTGAAACATATCATCTTATAATAAAAATAATTAACAGTTTGCTGAAACAAGTTATTGAGCTTTTTTGGTTATAGTTTTTCATAAAAAACTTTGTTGGCAAATAGTTAATTAGAGCTGCTTTGCGTGTATCGTCATAAGTTTTTATAGTAGACTTCGTTATTTTTTGACTCTTATTTAAACATATATTTTAGTTATATTTACTATGTTTTTTCGTTTCAATTTATTTTCGATCATTAAACAACTTAATCCTTTAAAATTGTTGTTTTAATTAGTTTTCGTTATTTTGATTATTAAATAGTTATATAAATACTTTATTTTATTAGTTAGGAGTAGTTTCTTATTATTGATTATATTAAACTACATTTTATATTTTGTTAAAAAAAAGGAAATATATAAACTTGTAAGCTAGTAACTACATTATTACTAATATATATTTCTATTAATTACATTAGTGGTTTTTATAATTATATTGATGATTATGCATTTTAATTATTACTAATTTTCTATTACAATCAAAACTTTCATACTAAATTTAAACAGTAAAAGTCAAAATGGTCATCTAAAAAGGCCTGAAAAAATATTTAAAATTCATCTATACTTAAAAAAGAAAAACATAAAAAAGGACAAAACATACTAAGTTTTCAGTTAATGAAACAATATAGGTTGTCTAAGGGTTTTTTTAACACAATAACAGAGTATAGCTGCAAATATTAAATTTTTTTAAATTGTTTTGAAACTAATTTTAATGAATGCACTTATGGGAATGAATTTAAGCTTACAAGTGTATAGTTTGTACATGAACTAAAATAAAGCATACAAATATTAACAAGAGTTAAGAAATGCAACCATATTAGTCTTAAAAATCTAAACTTAGATACTTCTATAGACTTTCATTATTTTTTTATTTTAAATGTATCTAATACGAACTTACCATCTGTTTTGTCTAAAGAACAATGTTTTTAACATTGCACGGCAAAAGACAACTCTGACGTCACTGATCAATGCCAGCAAATGGTTGCTTTATATTTATTAAATCCTATTTATTTAGTTTATATGTTTATAGTCATTTTGTTTCAAGTATGTAATTACATTGTTATTAAATTCAATTAATTTAACAAGGAATTATTCTTCATTTAAATATCTTATTATGGATGTGGTAAAATGCCCATTTCAAGTTTGTAATTCTATCGTCTTGAAATCTTATTAAGCAGATATTTTAAATTATATTTTATCCATGTTTTTTTGTCTCGATTTTATTTGCCATCAATAAAAAATTGAAACCTGAAGAAGTTCTTAATTAGTTTTTGTTATCTTAGTTATTAAGTAGTTATATAAACATTTTAATTCATTTGTTAGAAGTAGTTCCCTAGTAAAAAATTTTACTCGACTATATGTTATATATTATTAAAAAACACTAATATGTATTAAGGGCAAGCTAGTTACTACATTATTACTGCTATATATTTCTAATAATTACATTCTTGGTTTTAATATTTAGTTGATTATTATTCATTTTAATTGTAACTTATTTTCTATTATTAGAAGAGGACAACAAAACTTAAGGCAATTTAAAATTAAACAAAAAGTCGAATAATTAGCTTAAAAAAAAAGAAAATAAAGTTTCTAAAACAACCATAATTAAATTAAAAATTATAAAGAAGTTCTAAAGTAATTGAATAAAAACATACAATTTAACTTACTAAGAAAAAAATATAAGCTGCCTAAAGGGGTTCTCTTAACACTATAATAAAGTATAGCTGAAATGTAAAAAACGTTATAAATGTTTTAAACTAACTTAAATACAATTCACTTTTGGAAATATGTTTAAGCTAACAAGAGTATAGTATTTACATTATTTAAAAAACAGTCAACGTTTACCAAAGTAGGAACAGTTGACATTAGAACTTAATAAAAATATTAGTGTTTAAAGTACGCTAGCAACTTACAGCACCAGTAATACCACTATATAAACAATGATGAAAAAATTATTTTAACCGCTTACTACAAAATTCATGTATAGAAAGATAAAATATAAAAGCAACAAAGAAATTAATGTTGTTTAATTTAAAATTATACTGATAAATAATGTTTTAATTTAATTTTTTAATCTTTTTATAAAATAGTTCAACTTTAATTTTAAAAATATTCTATTTAAAAACTTATTCTACAAGTACTTATAAATGTAAGCATACTAGTCTTATAAGTATAAACATAAACACTTCTACAGACTTTTACTGATGTTTTTGTTGGTCGTATTTAATACGAAAGTACTGGCTGTCTTGCCTTGTAAACACTGTTTTAAACGTTTTACGGCAAACGACGTTGCTGACGTCACTGATCAATGTCAGCAAATGGTTGCTGTGATGTATTATAATTTAGATGATTTTAATTTAATGTTTATACACTTTTGTTTCAGATAGTTACATTGTTAAAAATTCACTTTATTTAACAAGGAGTTATTCTTTATGTATATATCTTACTATAAGTGGTTGAAGTGCTCAATTCAAGAATGCAGCTACCAAATGCCAGATGAAATATGTGAGTCAGTTTGCAGGATTCAGGATCTGTATAAAGTTGATAATGAAAAGAATTCTGGTTCATCAAAAAGTTTACCAATGCCAAATGAACCTCAACTGATTCGGCCTAGAGTGGGCCATGGGATAAGTCAAAATACATGGGTTGTTTCAACCCCAGTTGGGAGCCCAAACCCAAGAGTGACTAATTTCAAACTTTTTCTTCAAAAGCTAAATTTGTATGCTCGGTGAAATTTCCTGATTGACCCCTTGATTAAAGCTATTGGAAAAATATTATTTAAATTTTAAACTTACAGCTAACTGCTTTCATTTAATACAAACTATTCATTTTTCGAAATATTTTGTTGTTTTTATTAAAGTAAGCACGATAAAATTCTAGCAATTATAATATGAAGATCTAAAAGCATAAAGGAAAAAATTAATTTAAATAGAAATATTTTACGCCACTATTTGAACTGATAAAAATTAGGTTAAAGTTATATGATCTAATAAAGTTGCACTTTGCTAGTAGATCGAAATATGATCTTATAAGTTTTTAACTGTCTATGGTAGACACTAATTTAGTAACTGATACAAAGTTCTTTTATGTAAAGTTGATAATTTTAAAAGTATGCAGATTTATAAAATAAAGTAAAAATAATTTTACGGTAGTACATTTAGCAAAACTATGTGTTTAGTATTACATATGTGTTAACTTAATACTTGTTTTAACGAAACAGTTTAAACAACTTAATTTACTTAAGCTTCCTAATCAAGACAAAACCGGTTTTAGCGTTGAAACTGGACGACCGCTTGTTTTCTGATGATTGAATTGATATAAAACCTTGCAGCTTAGTATTTGAGTCAAGTTGTTTTCTGTGAAAACTTAAAACGTTATTTTTCAACTAAAGTAACTTTCTAAAAACTATTTGACTAGATATTGCATCATGTGACTTACTTGGTTTATAAAACTGTTACAATGAAAATTGTATAGGCAATAAATAAAAATAATTCTGTCTTAAATACTCAGTTTCTTCATATTTTACATTAATTACAATATGTATTGTGTCTTAAATAACATGGAAGGTCTTAAAATATTAATAACGGAATACTTGATGTAAACTGTCTATTGGAGACAGCTACAAACACTAAGGTTAGTGTAAAGCAGACATTTGTAGAATTTAGTAGTAGAATTTGTAGTTATTAGTCACATTATGTATTATACTAGTTTGATACAATTACATTCTAATAACTACTTATCAATTGTAATTCGTTTGCAACAAAATAAAAGTATTTAAAAAATAAATTTTATTTTATTTTTTTGAACAAATTTACACAAAATTCATAAATATTTATTTAAAACAACTTCGTTTATAAAACATACTTAAGGCTAGTTTTATATAACTATTTTCAGCGATTTTTTTTTAAGTTTTTTACTTTTATTGAAATAACACCTTAAATTAGGTAACAAATGATACATTATTTAATAATTGTAAAAAAAAAATTATTGATAAAACAAAAAACTTGAAAAATGAGCAAGTTTTTACGACTAACCTACTTAAAAGAAATTAATTTACTGTCCGCTTGAGACAGCAAAAAACTTTTATGACAAGAGACGAGTTTAGTTTGAAGAATGTTACTTTAACTTAAGTTTCATTTATCAACTAGTTTTTGTTAGTTTGAATTATTACGTCATATGTATATACTTCAGTCATGCAAACCTTTACTGAATATCATGATATTTAAATTAAGACTAATGTTTTTTACAAATATAATCCTCTATTTTACAGATCAGGGCCAATTATTTACTTAAAAAGTAAACAAATTAACAATTGTGTTTGCGCCAACCAGTAGAGTTTAAAAACTTATCAATTTTCTTACCAAAACAGTCTATTAGCTTTTTCACTTGTTTTTCAACTACTCCCTAAGACTCTTAGTTTTTTATCAAATTAGGTTATATAATAATATAGTTTTAAAAAAAATTAGTTCTTTTTTGGTTACTAAAGAATCAACAGTTTTGTAAATTTAAATTATAATTAAAAAACTACTTTTTTCGTAATTAATAAAAAATTAGGTTATTGAAATCCACTTTTACATAAGGGTGTCCCAAAAATATTTATATAAACACATTACTAATAACAACATTTATAATTAAGTAAAAATACTTTTAAAAAACTGTAAGAAAACAGATTTTTAGTTTTTTCTTATCAAGTAGTCTTATTCATAGACAAAAAAAATGTTTTATTTCATTATTTAGGTCAAAAATTTCAAAACGTATTTTTTTTTAAGTTTCCTCTCTGAAATATGTTTTTGATATAATAAAAGTAATGCTTAAAAATTTTTTAATAAATTTATCTCAAAATAAAGAAAAGTTCAAATAACTTTATATTTAACAAAATTCTGTAAAAAATTGACATTTACAATATTGTTTTATATACACTTGTTTTGAATCAGAATTTTTTATAAAAGTAGTTTTATAGGCACATAATCAGAATTCTGAGAACACTGAGGATACCGCAGGATGTGTTGAAAATTTTTAAAATGTTATTATGACTCAATAGAGCTTAAGATAACTAAAAATTATTTAAGGTTTTTTTTGTTTTCAAACTGAGGTTGACACAAGATAGTTTTGTTTTAGACTAGGGATAGTTTAAATATCTAAAAATATCAGAACATTTTATTTATAGGTTTTTAATGACATTCAGTTGATTTAATATCAGTTATTTTTATTTTATAACCAAAAGTTTAAAAATTTAATTTTTTTTAAATTTTGAAAAAAAAAGAATTAAAGTCTTTTATAATCTAGAAATGACTAAGCGTAAATAATATTAAACTCTATTTTTTTTTATACTCAAGTTTGTTAATAAGACAGTTTTTTTCTTGCTGTTTTCATATAAAGTGCTTGACTAAAAGTAAAACTAACACATACTGACAAGCTTACTTACGTCACAAGGGTTTTAGAAATAAAAATTATTCAAGTGTAAGTATATTACAAAATGTACTAAATTAATATTAAGATCTTTTTTAAAAACCTTTAATCGTACACCAAATTTCAAAAGGCACTGCAAAGCCACTAAAAGTATATGTAACTACTTGGAAACATTATCTTAATAGTGTTTTATTAGTTTTGGTATCCCTAAAATTAAGTATTTAATTTCTTCAAGAGTTTTTGTTGTCTAAAATTAATTAAAGCTCATAGTCATTCTAATATTATATTTTAATGATTTATTTTTGTATATTTATCGATCAAATCCCACCCAAATCAAATCCAACCCGCACAAATCCAACACGAATTAAACACCGACCAAATAAGTTTCCTACCTATCAATTCCCTCACGTTCAATTCCCATAAAGGTAAATTATCACTCGAATGAATTTTTATTCGACTCAATCCAGTTCATAAATATTTCAAATAAAATAATTATCAAACTTTATATCTGTTCTACGGTTAGTTCAGATCTTTAGTTTTATACATAAGTTCCAACCCGTTTAAATTTTGTACATGTAAAGTTTAGAAGAAAGATTGATTATAAATTTCAGTTAAGTTCCATTCTTTTTAGATTTAGATGTTATTCCTGGATTTTAATGAGAGAAATCATTAATTTAACAATTTTTTATGTTTTTCATTTTCAATAAGCTGTACCTAACTGCAGGGAGTGTTTAGACTGGTTACCTGGAGCCTGTGCGACCATGAAATAAGACGAAAAAGAAAAAAAGAAAGTTTCGTTTATTAACCAAAAAAGCTGTTTATCAATAAACTTTTACTTGTTTCGTTTGTGCTTTCTTTCCAAAATTGTAAATGTTAAAACAACGAGTATTAAAAATGCTTTATCAACCAGATGCAATAACAAAATGAAAACACTTTATTTTATCGTAAAAAAGGTTTGTTTTTGTGATATGCGCTTATAAGGAAAAGCTTTATTTTATTTTTATTGTGTCATAAACGGCTTATAATATTTGAAACTTTGTTTGTAAAGAATACTTTTTATTAACTTATGCGTTATTTACAACTATATATTGCAACTTTACTTCTAACTACATATTCATTAAAGTTATACATGCTAATTTAAGCACATCTATTAGCATGTTATATTTATAACGTGTGTTTTTTATTATTATTCCAGTTTTGATTCTTATACATTAAAAAAGACCTTAGACTTTACAAAACTATTCAAACACGACCTCTACTTAATGACATTACTACATGTTCTTTAATTTTCCTATTATTAATTTTAATTAAAAAACACTTAATTATTTTATTAATACCTATATTGGTAGCAACGGTGTTGACGCTTAACCACCATTGTTTCTTATTACTTTTTGGAATGTCAATGAAAGAACGCTTTCAAACTGCTTTAGGACTAACAATTGTATGGAGGGTTGGCACAGAAAGTTCAAAGCTGTCATGCAGTGTGCCAAACCTGGAGTGTTTAAATGTATTTCTAAATAAATGAACGAGCAAAAAAGTCAAAGCAATCAATTCGAAAGATTGAACTCGGGTGAATCTCATAAAAAGAAACAGAAAAAACACAAAAACCTTGACGAAAGATTAAAATCAATTCTAACCGGGCACAACAAAAAACTATTATGGAATTTACGGAGGTTTTGCACATAACCTTAATTAATTATCATCTGTATTAGTTTTTGTTTACTTTACGTCTTAAATTCTTTTTTTTAGAAAGTTTTTTGATAATTATTTTAGTTATTAACATATAGTATTTTTTTTGTTTTCATAATGTTGAACTTTAGTTATATTAAAAATGTAAAACTTTGTAAAAAAAAAATAATTGATCGTTAATGCTATGATCAAGTTGAATCAATTTTTATAAAAGGTATTTAGGCCCATAACTTTAACTTATTAGTATCTGAATAAGTTTTCGTTCGTTAAGAATCTTTTTTATTTACAAAATTATTGATAATTTGTCTGGCTATTAATATATATTCAATTTTTCAGCTCTCCATTTTCAACAATCTTGATATTTACTACTTTAAAAATGTAGAACACAAAAAAAAATTTATAAGTTTTTTAGTGCTATTTATTCAGTTGAATCAATTTTTATATAAGCCAATAACTTAAATCTTGTAGTATCTATGTCAGTTTTCGTTTTTGTTCGTTATTAAATTGTTTTATTTATGAAATTGGTTAATAATATTTATAATTATAAATCTTTAACTAATTCTCATACTACATTCTTAAAGAAGATAAATTTATTGAAAGTGCTTTTAACATACATATACTAGTATCAATTTTTTAAAAGTCCTATAGCGGTAGATATTAGGTTATAATATTTTTTAAGAGGCGTTTAGAAATAGCATAAAGGACTTTTGATAAATATGCATTTAAACATATTTTAAATTAAATTGAATTTAAATTATACAGCAAGACAAATATATTTTACCCTGTATTATTTTAAACATCTACATCACTCTTTGTGTACAGTAATATGTTATTAGTTGTTTATTTTTTTTATTTTAATTCATCTATTTTCATATAAATAATAAAACATCTGTTTTAGAAAAAAATCTTAATAGTTACAATAAAAATAAGCTCGTTTTTAGGTAGATATAGTATACAACTGATTTAGTTGGTTTAAATACTAAGACTTAAAAAAAATTAAATAAAAACTGAATAAAACTTTTTTGAATAAAAAATATTTTTTTAAAAGACCAATTTTTCTATAATAAGCTATTCGCGCCGCAGGCATCAAATACTTAAAGTTGTTGTTAACTTAAACTTAGGAAGTATTATTTTAAACATGAAATATGAAACATTAAGCTTAATTAAACAACATGTTTTGTAAAATTGCACTTAAAAAAAATTAATCCGAGCAATATTAATTTCTATAGTCGTTACAAAGGTAGATTTAGTTGGACATTAATCAGTTACCGTAGAATACTTTGTTATAAAAAATAGTTCGGATATTGAAAAAACTTGAGTTTGCTTTTAACTTGATTTGGACTGAATTTTATTAGCCGTAAAAGCATTTTACAAAAGATAGGCTAGTTTTCCTTGCCGGCCGTTAACACTTAAAAAAATCTAGTAATCAACGAACAAAATTAGTTTAGGTGTAGAGTTTAATAAAATAGGCATTATTATAATTTTTAAACTCTAAAGTTCTTTTTAAAGAAAACTAAACATAGTTGTACAGAGTTATATTATTTTGTTGTTTTACTTAATTACAAAAACTAAAATATAATTAAGTGTTAATTTCAATTGTTCCAACTCATACAAAAAAAATAATTGAAAACAAATTAGTTACCATGATAGAAAATGGTTCCGATACTAAAAACTAAATTATTATTAAAACCTGATCTCGGTTAAACTTTAATAACAATGATAGAATTTTACAAGTAACAGAAGAATTTTCTGTTGCTCGCAAGTCTAATTATATAATTATCGTAGTTATCATCAAACAAATCTGACATAAACTAAAAACATGATTACATAAGCAACAGTAACAATTTTAACTTAAATAAAAAAATCGTTTTTACCTTACTAATTTCATATTTCAAATGATTTAAAAAATACTTAATAAACAATTTTAATGTGAGTTTCAAACGTATTAAAACTTTTACTTCGTACAAGAATAAATATAATCGGGTTTGATAATATAATGGGAATTGACCGGGTATGAGTTATGTGAATGGGAATTGATTCGGGTTGGAATCTACTCGGGTAGGAACTGATCGGGTGGGATTTGATTCGGGTTTGAATTGTGCGGGTGGGAAAAGATCGGGTGGGATTTGATTTGGGTTGGAATTTATCGGGTGGGAATTTTGCGCGGGTTCGAAATGAACGGTTCCAAGCTTGACTATAGAATTAAGTTATAAATAAAATGAAAGCTTTAAATTACTATAGAATGAAAAAAATTAGCAAAAATTTTGAACAAAAATTTCTACTTCAAAAAGATATGTAATTAAGAATTAATTACAAAAACCAATAATTTTTAATAAATAGTTTTGTATAAAATACGTTATTTTCCGCATATTATTTTTTAAACTTACTCTTGTAAAAACTAAAATTCTACTTCTTTAAAAGCACTACATTGTCTTTTTTGATTTTTATAGAATTAATTTTTATTAACCTTTAAAATATAATTTGAATTGTTGTGTGTTTAAGATTTAAATCGTTGATCAAACTTAAAATAAATATTTTATTGTCAATTTTCAGTTTATTTTTTTAGTTAACGCCTTAAAATTATTATGCATTAAAATGTTCTTCAGAAAAAATCATTCCGAAAAGAAAGCTTCGTCAAAAGTTTAAAGCAATTAGTGATAAAAATTTGTATTAGAAATTTTAATTGTAGAATGAATTTAAATAAAACTTTAAAAGCAGAGACATTAAAGATATTTAAAGTGAACATTAATGAAACATTTAAAACAAAATGATATGTAAAAACTACTGTCTACTTAAGATATTAAAACTTCAATTAAACTCAAACCTTAAACTTTAATGTGGCTATATTAATTTAAAGAACCTTTTTATAAAGTTTTATTAATCATTTATACGTATTTAATAGTTCTTTTTCAAACAGTTTAAACTACAGTTCTACAAGTTGTCTTAGAACCTGCTTTATTTTTAATACGAACTCTAGGTAATAACCAAATAATAAATTAGGTTCTGATAAAAATAAAGCTAAACAGAAATCAAGAGACTAATTTACTGTCTGCTGGAGACAGTTAGAAACTTTGAAATTTAATTTAAATATATGAAAAACTTTAATATAATTTATAATAAGTTTTTGAGATAGGTTTTGTTAGTCTAAATAACAACGTCACATGTTTTTAATTAAGTTACTGTGTTCTTAATATTGTTTACATCTTTAATAGGAGATAATATTTTAAATGAATTACAAATACTTTTTCAAGTTACAAAAATCAGATGCATGTATAAACATGATGTAAAACAAAAGTAAACAATAAATTTAACAAACTAGACAAAACTTTTGAGTTAGGAAACGCTAAAACAGCCTAAGCTTGTAACACCTGAATTACACGAAAAATTTTAAAGAACAAATTTACTGACTGCAGGAGACAGTAACAAACTCAGAACAAGTAGATTTTTTAGATTGCTTCTTTAATTTATCTAATTATTATTTGAATAATATTTAAAGCAAATGTTTGTTAATTTTTACTACGACATCACATATATCTTGTAAATCACTTAAAATAAAACAAATAGTAAATAAAATTACAATCAAACGAAAAAAAAACTTAAAATTAATTTGCTTCGAATTTATTTATATTTTTCAATTACCTTAAGGGTTCTTTTCATGTTTTTTAGTATTTTTCCAAAAGTAGATTTTCCTTTAGCGCGTTCATTTGCAAGCAACTCCCATATATCAGTCATTTTATTCAATATTTTAAATCGCATTCGCAAACGTCCTTAAAACATAATTTTTGACGACCACATTTGCATTTGCCGACAACCAAATCGCAATAGAACAAAGAACTTCGGGTTGCTCAGCACTCTTCCTCAGAATGTGACTAAACCAGCAAAGCTTGCGCTGACTGAGGGTAAACTACATGAGGTGGTAATACTAGTATGTCTCACTCAACACTTTCTCTTCGGTAATATTTTCTGTTATGCGATTCTAAGGACGCAGCAAAGGCATCGTAGCTGCAAGATACTGATTTTATTCTTCTGCACGCTAGACAATGTCCATGTTTTACTACCGTATAGCAGAGTACTGCATATAGGGGAATTCATTAAAATAATTCATACATGAATTAAACTTTCAGTGTTAAATAATGATTGTATAAAAATCATAAGATGTAACAAAATTGTGTGAAGTATCAACTTAAACTAACTTAAACTTACTTAAAAATATATTATAAATTAAAAAAGCGTTTTGTATTTTAATCAGTTGATTTTTTATAAAATTTTGTAGCTGTCTTCAGTAAACAGCAAATAAGTTAACTCTTTGAATTTGCTTTTTCATAGATATATAGTTATAAATATTTCAAGCACAGTCTGCTTCTTCATTAGTACTAATTTTGACTAAGATACAAGTGTGCTTGCCTTTACCTTGTTTTTTTATGTCGCAAAGTTCTTAGCGCTTTCTAGAAGGCAATGAATTACTTAAACATGTGTTGATTTTATTTTAATGTTTCGCATTTTAATTCAAATATGATTATTTATAATAAAAAGAACTCAACTTTTAATCTAATAAACTAATATGTGTTTTGCAGTGTTAAACAAGTAAACACAGTTTTATGGAGTTCTGTAAAATGATAATTAAAACAATTTTTCAGTAAAGTAAACGTTTTGTTTTAAGTTTTTTACAGGAAAAACTACCGTAGCAATTGTTATTAATGTATATTTTAACGAATTTACTTCGCAAGGATCTGTTTTAACAAACTGTTAGCTTGAATTTTTAAATACTTTTTCTAAATCGTATATAAGTATATATATATTAAAGCTTTTATGAAAAGTTCTGGCTGATAGTGCTCGACAAAATGAGTTAAAGCTAACTAAAACTAAATAAAGCTAATTAAGGAGTACATGAAGTTTTATAATTCATAACGTCTAATTCATCAGAAGAATTTTAATAAAAAATGTAATATAATTATAACTATTGTCTACTAAAAACTAAATAAACACACTTATTTGAAGTACTTGTTACAAAAAAGCACATCTTAATTTCTGTGCTTTTACTTTTATTCCTGGAATTTTTAACGTAAGTTTTACCTCTCGCGAGACCTGTAAACTTATTTAGAGTGTTAATTTAATTTTCTAACGTAGCCCCTTAAAAAAAGTTAAGCGATACAATTATTATTTTGAAAATATGATTAATGAAACTACTTTGTTTAAATACATAGAAATGTGCATAGTTTTGCATGAAAACTAAGCAAGTTTTATCAACAAAGCGCATAATACTAATTAAAAAAAGATGAAGCAATCTTATGCTAGTACTGATCAGTCACATACGCAATAATTTAAAAGAACAACGGCAAAAGCTGTATCTAATTTATAAGCATACCGTGTATTGTTTACTACACATTCTTAACTAGTTTGTTGTTTGTTATCAAAATACTTTAAGTAAACAATTACCACCTTGTGAAAATTTAAATCTAAAGTGTTTGTAAAAAATAAAAACTTTTGATAACTAAACATTTGCCACATCATTATTTAAACCGACAAACATTAACTGAAAAGAATAGTATAAATAAAGAAAGAATGAAACCAGTTAACTGTTTTCGTGTCTCAAACATTTGTAGCTGTCTCCTGCAGTAGTAAGTTAATTGTGTTTTAAAAAATACTAGTTTTATTGACTGCTTATCATAAATAATTTTTGTAATAGTCTCTTAGTTACATAAAACCAAATTTACAGTTTCTTATTTATCTAAAAAAGTATTTAAATAAAAATTGCTATACTGAGAATTTGTAAAGCTCTATTTTTAATATGTAAGTTTCTACAAAATAATAAATATTCTTTTCAAAAAGAGACTTAAATCTTTGTTTTAAAAAATATAAAAAAATGTTTTCTTGGCCAATACTGATTTCTTTATTTCTAAATGTGCTTATTTTATCAATGTTTAATATAACATTGCTTTGCAAACACTGTAATATTTTGGATTCACGTTTATTGTCAATAAAAAACTAAAGTAAAAACTAAATCAAAGATGTTGATATAAAGTCATTTAGTAATGTTTTATACCTTTTTATTACAACTTAACAAATTAAACTTCAATGTTATTTAAATATTCACTATGTTTAGAAAGTATATAAAAACATATAAAACTAATCAATTTTTTAAAAGAGATATATTTCTTAACAGTTGACTTTATGTAAAAAATGTAACAAACTTTGGTCGTAGCCTTATAATTTAATACTAATTATTTGGTAAAGTTTAAAACATTTATGCTTATTTTGTACAGCAAATAAAGTTAGCAAAAAGTTTAATGCTAGTTTTAATTGTCTAACTAAATGAGTTTATTAAATTAATCATTACAAATACCTTAAAATTTTGCTACAGTTTAAAAAAACAGTGTACAGACTATTTAATAAAGGATAACTGATTAGCATATTTCTCACTAATTTAGCTAAGAAAGTTAAAATTAAAGTTTAAATTATTTTCTTTTCTGGAAATACTACAACACAATTTCCTTGTTTTTTGAAAGTAAGTATATTTATATTTCATTTGAATTACTTATTTTGTTTATTTCTTACAAAAAAATTACCAAATCATTTTTGCTTTGGGATTAGTTGCATACTTTTTATCGGTTTTACGTGAATAAAGTATTTTTTTAAAAGAAGTTATAAATTTACACAATCAATCAGTATAACTCAATGATAATTATTAAAACATTTTTTTTTTCAAATTTGTATCTTAAACAAAATAAAGATGTTTTATGTAACAGACTCAAAACGTATCTTAACTTTTATATAATAAAACTTTTAATTTGAGTTTTAACGTTAATTTATCACACTTCAAAGCTTAACTTAAGTACAAATATAAACTTTTAATAGCTTTAAATGCCAAGCATAAGAGAAACAGAGAACAAAATATATTAAAACCTGTTCACGAAATTCTTCAATAAACAAAGCTTTAAAAAACAAAACTCATAAACGAAGTTAATATGATAAACTTAGTTTGATCCATTGCTTTTTCTTTGTTTTCATAAATTTTTTCTGTATTTATTTAGTTGTTTAAAACAACTTATACTTACTTTAGCCTTTTCGTTTATTTCATGTCAACGTTAATTTTTTAACGTTTTTATCACTAACTACTACTAGTAGTTGTTTTTATAGTATATATATAAAATAAACATATTACTTAAACATTTTGTAAAAAAATTCTTAACTAAGACCTATACAAACTTAGAAAATTGAATGCTATTTGTCGGTGGTTTCTAGCTTACTGATAATTACTATTTTATAAAAACGCTCATAATTGATTTACAGTTTTGAAAGAAGCTTGATTACTTTAAAATTTTGTTTTATCAACATTTTTTTTCTCGCAACTTATTATAAGTTTACATCAATCTTTGTGGTAGTTTATTTGAATAGAAACTTTAAAGTTTGTTTCGAGTATTTTCGATTTTAATACGAGATTAGTTAACTTATTAATCGCTTACTTTAAGAATTTTCTTAAAATGATACTCAGTAATGTTTTTAGAAAATGTATTTTTGAAATATTTTATCGTTAAACATTAAAAACTTTGTTTAAAAGAAAATCTCTAGAGAAAAAAAGTATTCAAGCAAAATACTTAACACTAAGCATAATAAAGATTATTCGTTTAAGTAAATAAACAGTCGTAAAGCTCAATTTTAATTATGTAAGTATACGCGACTTAACCATATAAAGGATTTAATAAACCATTAATAAATCAAAATTAATTTTGCACAGTCATAAAGAAAAGTTTATGGGATACAAAGGTGAGCAAAAATTTTAGTTTTTATATGTCAAATGTATATACTGAACTAAAAAACCTGTTTGTTTAACTTTTAACATAATGATTGGTAAACAAGACATTTTATATTGACTTCTTATAAACCATATTGTTCAGAAATAGTTTTTTTATATGTGATTAAGCTTGAAAGTGAAGTGACAATAGATACATTGTCTTGTAACCTTTGTTAGATTTAAAATATGTACTCAATTTTATTTTGAATTATGACATTATAATTGTTTACAAACAGGAAACAGAATACTTAAAAAAAACTTCATTTGAACTAATTTTTAAAAATACTGCTCATTAAGCCAAACAGCAGATTATAAATGTTTTTTCAATATATTTTAGTTTATTTTGTAGTTTGTGTATTAAAGTCGTAAATTGGTGTATATAAAAGGTATACAATTTTATTTATACAACTCCTTATAAAAATTGGTTTTTTAATAATGAAAATAAAGTAATAAATAGTAATTAAAAAAAACGTATTAACAATAAGTAACATCAATAAAATGAAAAAAGTAAATAAAAACGAAAGGAAAAAAAAAAAACTTTGAACCAAGGAAAGCGTAGTTAAAGGGTTTAAATCTAAATTGTTGTACAAAGCTCGAAAAATAAAATGTTGTCTAAATGCTAATGCTAAAGTAATTTTGATCAGTATACTAAGCATTTAAATTTGTTAAAAAAAAAATAAATTTAAAACTTTTGGGGTTTAAACCAAAACCTCAGTTATTTAAAAAATAATTTTAGTTTTAATTTTCACAAAATATACTCAACTGACAGTTTTTATTGTTTTTAACGAAACATTTATAATTGATTAATTTTATCCAGATAAATTTTTTGTTTAGCTTCGACAAGTAATCTTAAAAAAAATAACATATACTTACAAACATTACAAAAATTTAGTTAACAAAAATAATTTTTGTTAGTACTCCAGTTTTATTTTTGTATCTTATAAATTACTCTAAAATTTTTCTACTCTCAATCCATTTGATAAAAAACAATAATTGTTTTCAAAAGTGTGAAAAGGAAGTATTAATTCTTTTTAAATATAAAAAGCTTAAAAATAAAAAACTAAATAAAACGTTTTTTTAATTCATGTGCAAAAACTAATTACCTTTTAATTTTTTTTTAATTTTATTACTGACTTATACATAACTAGTTTAAATACTTTTTTAAGCTAAAGTTTTTTAATTTTAATTTATATTTTTGTATTGTTGTATCAAAACTTTTTCTTTGTTTTTCATCCTATTTGAAAATACATATTATATGAACAACAAAGTTTACTTTTATCAAAAACTGTGATTTTTAATTTAAAATCTATTATACTTCACTTTTAAACTAGTTATAAGTAGTATTGTTGTAGGGTTACCCAATAAAAAAAAATCTGATAAATTGTTTATTTTACTATTGTAGACTTAAACTTCCGGGTTGAAACCTTACCGATTGTAGTATTTTCTAACTAAATTAACATCAATGACATAAATAAATTTATTGAAACACGAGTATATGACAGTATTAAACTAGAAACTATACTTAAGTACTAAACTATATTTGTAACTAATAAAACATTAAAGTTAAAGTAATTGAATAATAACATTAATGAATTCATGTAAAGTAATTGAATAATAACATACAATTTAACTTACTAATAAAAAAATACAAGCTGCCTAGATGGGTTTCTTAACACTATAATAGAATATAGCTGAAATGTAAAAAACGTTATAAATGTTTTAAGTTATCTTAAATACAATACACTTTTGGAAGTATATTTAAGCTATATACGTTATTTAAGTTTATAGTATGTACGTTATTTAAAATTCAGTCAACGTTTACCAAAGTAGGGACAGTTAACATTAGAACTTAATAAAAATATATAGTGTTTAAAGTACACTAGCAACTTACAGCACTAGAAAATACCACTATATAAACAATGATGAAAAAAAAAATTTTGAAAATAAAAACGCTTACCACAGAGTTCATGTAGAGGAAGATAAAATACAAAAGCAACATAGAAATTAATGTTGTTTAACTTAAAAATATACTGATATATAATGTTTTAATTGAATTTATAATGTAAGCATACTAGTCTTATAAGTATAAACATAAACACTTCTACAGACTTTTACTGTTGTTTTTGTTGGTCGTATTTAATACGAAAGTACTGGCTGTCTTGCCTTGTAAACACTGTTTTAAACGTTTTACGGCAAACGACGTTGCTGACGTCACTGATCAATGTCAGCAAATGGTTGCTGTGATGTATTATAATTTAGATGATTTTAATATAATGTTTATACACTTTTGTTTCAGATAGTTACATTGTTAAAAATTCACTTTATTTAACAAGGAGTTATTCTTTATGTAAATATCTTACTATAAGTGGTTGAAGTGCTCAATTCAAGAATGCAGCTACCAAATGCCAGATGAAATATGTGAGTCAGTTTGCAGGATTCAGGATCTGTATAAAGTTGATAATGAAAAGAATTCTGGTTCATCAAAAAGTTTACCAATGCCAAATGAACCTCAACTGATTCGGCCTAGAGTGGGCCATGGGATAAGTCAAAATACATGGGTTGTTGGGTTGTTTCAACCCCAGTTGGGAGCCCAAACCCAAGAGTGACTAATTTCAAACTTTTTCTTCAAAAGCTAAATTTGTATGCTCGGTGAAATTTCCTGATTGACCCCTTGATTAAAGCTATTGGAAAAATATTATTTAAATTTTAAACTTACAGCTAACTGCTTTCATTTAATACAAACTATTCATTTTTCGAAATATTTTGTTGTTTTTATTAAAGTAAGCACGATAAAATTCTAGCAATTATAATATGAAGATCTAAAAGCATAAAGGAAAAAATTAATTTAAATAGAAACATTTCACGTCACTATTTAAACTGATAAAAATTAGGTTAAAGTTATATGATCTAATAAAGTTGCACTTTGCTAGTAGATCGAAATATGA
>NW_028140398.1:0-27890 GCF_965202585.1 Thalia democratica | reverse complement strand
CTTTACTTACCAATTTATTAATTTTAAATAGTTTAAAGTTTGGATAACTTCAAGCAAATTAAAAAAATACAGCTTCTTTAATTTAATAATATTACAGTTTTAATATTCAATGTTGTTTTAAAAGCTTAACACAAACTTATAAAATTTAAAAAAATATATAAAAAATCTTTTAAAGAGTTAACTGTTTTCTTCAAAAATATAAAAAATTTGTATTCGATACT
The DNA here is from genome assembly GCF_965202585.1 of Thalia democratica. NCBI lineage: Eukaryota > Metazoa > Chordata > Thaliacea > Salpida > Salpidae > Thalia > Thalia democratica. The sequence goes on along the minus strand of NW_028140398.1, from coordinate 27,669 downwards.
AGATGAACGTTCTCTTTTTGTTCTTTTTCGGCTTAGAATGTTTTTATTTACATTTCTTGCTCATTTTATAACACGTTATTATATTTAAAATTAAACTTTTATACTATATAGAACATGAGTAAAAAAATACCAATTTATAAACCTTGATACATTTAGGCGTATGCCTAAAATATGTTTTTTTTCTTAAGGAACTATGATCTAATAAAAAGTCATGTTTATTTTTTTTTGTGAAACTCACAAAAAATGATTTTGAAAAAATTGAAAAGTTGTAATAAATAAGTTATTTATTAGTTACGAAATTAGCTGATTTATCAATAATACCATATAGGTTGTAAAGAAAACAAAAAGTTTTTTAAATAAATTTAGTACTTTTAAATTACTTTTGAACTTTAAATTCTACTTGTAAAATGGGTGCATGACTATTCAAATTTGGACAATTCAAGTTATGACAATTATTTTTCTTTGATAAAAAACTTCAAGGGCATTAATTAAAAGATATATATATTTGAGAGAAAAATACATATGCGTAGGTCTAAATAATACCTATAAACTCTTTTTTTCCGCAAATTTTAGTATTTTTTGATATATGGACAAATTAAACTTAGAAATATAGTGTTAAAAAAATATTTTAAATTATTTTTTAATATATTTTTATACAAAAAAAAAAGTGTTTTTAGGTATTAGTTAGACGTACATAGGCATTTTTTTAAAGTATATAAATAATTTTTTGAGTTGTGCCCCATTAACTTTTTTTATATGAACTTAAATTGTCATGTAATCTCGCAAAAATAAATTTTGAAATTATAAACGACTGTAAACGGCAATTGTTGTTAAAATTAATTGATCATGAGTAAAAAATTTTTTGTATTTAAGTTTTGTTTCCGCGTCGAAATGTTTTGGTAGATTTCTTACAAAATAAATAAAAAATGTTTCAGCTTAAGTAACAGCTTCTAGATAAAGTGAACACGTCGTTTATATTTAAAAAATACGAGATCTAAAACCAAAAATATTATTTTTACTGTTTTAAACAAACACTACCCCCTAACTTCAAAAAAACGCAATTTATTTGATGATAACGTGTGCCTATATTCGTGAAGAAAACAGGTGCCTTTTTCGTTCATGTGAAATAAGTCAAACTGTCAATTAGAAACGTGTGAAAACTACTAGTATTTATAAGACAACAAAAACAAGTATTAAGACGGTTTGGGTTCATAATAACGCTTGAACTAATTGAAAATTGTTTAGACACTATACATAAAAATATACCGGAATAAAAAAAAACTTTACCGAAGTATTTTTTAATAACTATGTAATGTGTACGATGTTATTCTTAAACCTGCTAGTCAAAAATTTGATACTTTTTATCTAATTTAAATGTTACATAAGTTATTTTTCATAAACTTATTTATAAAAACACTCAAAAAGCGTTTAAAGCAAACGAATAATTATTTTGCTTTACATTTCAATTTTTATTTATTTAAAGATAAAAGTATAGTTTATATTTATGTTTACCAATTTCAATTTTAGAATGTAATCCACATTACATGCTTGAACAAAAACAAAAATATGATTAGCATTTAAAAGCAAATTTTTTTATTCTTAAAATTTTTTTTTGAATGTAAACAAAACTACTAAATACAAAATAATTATATTGTAGCAGAATATCTCTACTAGAATGAAACATCACTTAAAAAAAAATATTGTTTTTATTTATCTATTTGAACCAAATTAATATATTTAACTGCTGCACTTACAACCAAAAGTCTACAGCATGCCAAGTTTAAATTATTCCTTAATTTAGTTAAGCTGTTTGGCTAGCTAACTTAAATTTATACTTACTGATATAAGGACTCTACAAGAAATTTTATAAACATTTTAGAAGCCTTTTATCTATACTACAACTTTATTTCAAACTTTGAAAATTAAAGCTTTCTTTAAAAGTCAGCTATTACAGTCAAGCTTAACACAGCAAACAGATATATGTTAAAGTTTTAAGAATAAATATTCTGTTATAATGAGACTTAAAGTAATGTATGGAACTAAGTTGTAATAAACTCTGAAGGCTTATTTATGGTACTTCACAATTGCTGTACTCGATACTTTTTACTTAAATTAAATAAAAAAGTTAAAAGCTAACTTAAGAAATAGAAACGTAAAATATTTTAATAAGATTTCTATTAAATAAGTGCAGTAATAGGGCCAAAAAAAATATAGTTTGCCTTTTTTTTTCTTAAATTCTTTATCTACGAAAGTTATACGCAAACAGTTTTTAGATAACTTTGCATAAATAAGCTTATCGTCTCAAATTAATTTATTGATTATAAGATAGAAATATCTATAAAAAAACTACTTGTCTTCTAAGTTTTTGAGCTAGTTTCTTAAAATAAACATTATATTTCTATCTCATAAAACTTGTTCTTTTATTAAATTATTTACTATTATCAATCATAACGTGTGTTTTTTTTTAATTAATTTAAACGCTACAAAAAAAATACCTAGAAATACAAAATTTTTTTAAACTAAGATATAATTTGATCATTTAAAAAATACCATAATGTTAAAAAGAGGTTAAGCTTACGTGTTACGAATATTTTAAGTTTTTATTTCTTAATAAAATTAAAACAGTCAAAACTAATTCTAATAAAATCTATACTTTTAAAGTTTTATAAAAACTTAAGAATTTTAAATATAGTGCAGCAAATGATTAATTAAAATTAGCGACTGATAACAATTATTTAAATATTAAAAACAAATAAATAACTTTAATTGTTCGTGCTTTATTACATAAACCATCAAATTAAAATAAAGTTTATTAAATAATCTTCGAAAAAAAAAAGTACGATGCTTCTAAACAACATATAGGTTTTCATTACCTTTATAAAGACAATAAAAACAAACTAAGCTATTGTTTATAAATGCTTGTAAGCGTTAGTTAAACTTGTAAACTAAAGAAAATATCTATTAAACTTGTAATAAATGTAAATTCTTCAAAATAAAAATTTTAAATCTAAAATTTCTGTTTATTTATCACACTATAGAAGTACTTAACATTTGTTTTCTTCAAAATTTGTCTTTGACGCTGGATGCAAGTCATTGTACTTTCTAAGAACTTTTCTAAGAATTTAATCTGTTCGTTGTCAGTGACAATTTTACTTATTTATTTGAATGCATAAAACCTGGTAACATTTTTATTGGACATTTACTTGGACCAAAGACTGTTTTAAAGCTTGGTGTATTTTGTCCCAACATAAAATTTTTATTTGATGGTAGTTTAAAACTTCGTGGACAATTTTCAAAACTTTTAGTTTGGTAATTGTTTCCAATTGATTGCATTTGTATTTTTGGTAAGTTGTTGTTTAAATAAATTCTTGAAAAAGCATTAAAACTGTCTTTTGCTTGTGCAACCGATCGAAAGTACTCTGACCACATCAGCAGAGTTTCCTGTGGCAAAAACAGAAACGGGTTGCAAGCCACCATCGGCAGTAAAGAGCTCTGTATTTGTGGGACCCCAAGCTGAGGTAAATATGGTCTTACTTTAGAAAAGTTCATCAAATTATCATTAGCCTGGTTCGCAGTTGTTAGATGATTGTTTCTTAAATTTTTTTCTACCAAAAAGTTCTCAACATGGCTTTTGAACGAATTTTCGCGAAACTTATTCCGACCACGGTTTTTAAATTTGAACGTCACTCTTTGGTTTTGAAACCAGGTTTCAACCTGTTAAAATAACTGTATTAATTACTTGTTAAACATTGTATTTAATTACTAAACTAACACTGAAACAATTATTTTTAAATTGAAAGTTTACAAAAGTAAACTTTAAAAAGTTTAGAGTCAATGAATTAATTAAAAAAATGTTTTTTACGTGGACACTAATATAGTAAAAAGGAAGCAATTTAATCAAAATTTTCATTGTTTGTTAATTATTAAGATATTTGTACTAATGATTATTAAAACTTCACTTAAATGAGGACTAAAAAATTATTATTTATTGTACCATAAGTGCCAGCTTGTTAGCTATAGTTGATTTCAAGAGAAGTTAGAAAAAAAAAACATAATAAATTACTAACTATTTGCTTATTTGTTTCATCTACTTTATTTACTTTTTAGTGTTATCAAACTTCGTTTTGTTTAATGTTTATTTATAAGCTTGTTTTTACCTACTTGGTTTAATAGTTTTGATAAAAAAAGAATGTAGTATTAAACTAGCAAAAAATGGGTTATTCTTTAAGACTAGAATATTTTTTATGGTTCTTAAGATTGAATTTTGATTGAAACCATATAAAAAACAAAAAATAATAATAACAGTTAAAAAACTTCTTACTTTGTGAAGATTTAGACCAGTCTTTTGTGAAAGTTCCAATTTTTCCTGCTTCGACGGATACATGCACTTTCTGAAGAATTCTCGCAACACTTTCAGTTGCTTATCAGTCTTCCTCGTTCTTAAAGGTTGTTGCACTTTTGAAAGTTGCTGCACATTTGAAGGTTGCTGCACATTTGAAGGTTGTTGCACTTTTGAAAGTTGCTGCTCATTTGAAGATTGTTGCACTTTTAAAGATTGTTGCACTTTTGAAAGTTGCTGCTCATTTGAAGGTTGTTGCACATTTGAAGGTTGTTGCACTTTTGAAGGTTGTTGCACTTTTGAAGGTTGTTGGACATTTGAAGGTTGTTGCACTTTTAAAGTTTGTTGCACTTTTAAAGATTGTTGCACATTTGAAGGTTGCTGCACATTTGAAGGTTGTTGCACTTTTGAAGGTTGTTGGACATTTGCAGTTTGCTGTACCTTGCTAGAATCCTGCAGGGAGTCCTTGCTTGGCTCCACTGCTTTTACGTCCCTGGAAGCAATATCAGGCATTTCTGTGATTTCAGGCATGTTGGTACAGTACTTTTTAGGTTTCTGAAAAAGAATAGAGTTACAATTCTTTCTGCCACTGAATTTAAACTTATGAATATATGAAATTTTAAATAACTAAATTGTAACAAATTTAATGTGTAATGATAGTTTTCTTTTAATTGCTGATATTAAAAGTATTACAACCCTGGTATCGACAACTACATCTGTGGTTGAAACGCAGGTCGAAAACCAAAAGTTTTTGACAAGGAAGGACTTAACTAAACGCATATTTATTTTTAACAACTAAACAATGTTTTTAAAACTTATAACTGTGCTTCTAATTGTGTAACAACTATACTACTACTACTTATTTTTTCACATTTTCATTATACCAACTGCTAGAATTACTAAAAATAACTACTGCTCCCGGAATACTTTTTGCTATACAGTACGGCCCTCGAGTAACTTTAATAATAAAGTTGGCCCTCTAGTTTTAATAAAAACCTTTTATATCCACTGATTGAATTTTAACTATACGACATTAATTTCAAATCAAATTTAATCTTATCAAATTTCCCTTTAACAAAGTAGTCATATACTCTGGTGTTTTTTTAAGTATTTATTTTTATTTAACAACTGCAAATTATGTATGAATAGATCTAAGCAAAACAGTAAAGTACAATACTGCGAAATCTTATAGTCCTACTGTCTTATTTAAAAAACCTACTTAAAGAAAAGAGCTTATCAACACTCAACAGTTATATTAAATAGAATATTACCTCAAGAGTAAATAAAACCTTAAGCTTTTAGTCTGTTTGTAAAGCGTGAAAAACTTTCTCGTATTTTAATCTAATTAATAAATTTTTTTTATTACCGAACAATGCTCTAAACTATTTTAAAGCTTTAACTTTAAAAACTTTATATCAAGAATTTCTAATCTTTAAAAAGAAATACTATTTACACTTTTTTTTAAGTTTTACTTGATAATTAACTTGTCTAATAGCTTCTGGTACTTAATTTTATAAGCTAAAGCTTATATAGAAATGATTAAAAAGTGATATTGTTTTGGCAACAAATAAAAAGTAAGCTTACAAAGTAATTTAGTAAATGTACTGTTTGTTTTGCATAAAGGTCATGTTATTAACTTTTTTACTAAACTCTTAAACATACCCTATTATTGTGTATAACTAACAGTGATTTGTTTAGGTTGATGAAGCTTAACTGTAATGTTTGTTTGTATACAAGCATTAATTTTTCTGAAACTTAAACAATTTTAATTATGATTAAATTAAATTTAGACGTGTTAACTTTTAAACTCAAGTACTTTTTTATGCTTCAGTAAATAACCTGGTATAAAATGATTAACTCATTTAAGCATCAGCTGGCGTTAATTTGAAAGGCAGCGAAAAAGTATGTGTGTAATTAGCTCTAAGCCACTTTATTTTTTTGTCATTGAAAGTCTTTTGTCAATACGATGGATTTGGGCATCAAAACTTAGGCAACTTAAACTGAAAGACACATAACAAAGAGATGAAAAACAAAAATACGACAAAAAGTTCATACTGTTTAAAACAAAAATAAAAACATAATTTAACGCCATTTCGGTAGAAACTTTGGGAGATATCTAATAAATGCGGGCCGTTATTTATTTTAACTTTTGCCAAAGGGGCGTTTCTGAAAATGATTTTGGGAAATCCTACTTTAAACCATATGCTTTATTACAGGGGTCGTCAAGCAAATATTTTTGAACCCTTTCATCCAAAAACAACCATGCAAGAAGAAAAAAAAATAATTTAATTAGGTTTACGAATACGCTCTTTTTTTGCTTGTGAGTTAACGTGTTGACTATCTTATTCTTATTTACAACGCTACCAAACATCCTTTTAAGACTAAATTATCTCAAAAACACTGTGGCCCGCGAAGAACTATTTTCAGTAAATCTTGCCTGTCCATCATAAACTTGAACGACTCCTAATTTATGATAAACAAATGAGTTTTGTTTAAAAAAACAGAAAATGATTAGTAAGTTTTGTAACGAGGTCTGAAAACAATCTTTAAAAAAGAATATTATAAAACAGTTTTCGTAGATCAAATAATAAAAGTTTATTTAGAAAAATGGTAAACTTTTTATTTCCCGCTAACAAAAAAAAACAACTTAAAGATATTCTTTTTATCTTCTCGGTAAGGTTGAGTGTACAGTACATAACGTACAATTAAGCGATTAAATCCCCTAATAAAACTAATAAAATGGTAAGTTTCGTCTTCCTTCTGCTATCATTACCAACAACATCAGTTTTTACCGAACAAAGGTTGAGAAACTTCTTTCCAAGCAATACAAACATCACACAAATTCAACTTGCAGAATTTTCATAATGAAAATCGTTATCATTCTTTTGATTGCGCGGATGTTTTATTCAGAACAGCTCAATTGCATGAGAGGCGTGGAATGTTCGCTCGGCGGTGAAGATCAAAGGCGGAAATAATCTAAAAAATATGTTGTTTTCTTTGTAAAAAATATATTGCTAAAAACATTGTTTTCTTTATAATAAAAATATTGAGAGTTATAATATTAAATCTACACAAAACAAAGTATAAAACAGATATTACTAAACCTAAATAAAAGTTTAAGTTAAAACTTATGAAAAGTATCTAGGATAAAACAAACATCTAACATAGTTTTAATTAGAAATAGTGTAGTAAAAAACTATTCAAGCTCTTTTAAACCGCTAATTGAGTCTTTTAAAAATTAAAAAAAATATTTTAAATAGCACTAAATAAACTAAGTTTGAATTAAACAAAATAGCTTTAAGTTACAAGTTCTTAGAACTTTTTCTTAAGTCGTTTAAGTAAAACTTATTATGATTTAAGTAGCATAAAATTTGAATTTTTTGATAAAATTTTGTTTAGTAATATTTTAGAATTTTATACCAAATTTAGACAATTTAGATAAAAAAGTTCGATCAAATTGTTTAAAGCTCAGTAAAGAGCTTAGTTAAAATCAAAGTTTAACCAGAAATATTGTACAAAAAAGAACTTATTTATTTTACTTGTTTTTTTTTGTTACTGGTTCATACTTTAAAAATTAGAGCTTAGTACTTACGTTACTTTGTTTTTTAAACTGAAAGTTATTGAATTTAAGCAGTCATAGTTCTAAAGCGTTTCATTCGGAATACGTTTTAATAATTCATATAATTTTAGTCTTCTAAATGCTCTTAGCAAATTTAAAATAATTATTATGTTTTAATTATTTAAGAAAATTCAAACCTTGTCAGCTTAAAAAAAAAGAAGTTTTTTATAAAAAAGTAAACTAGTTAAAGTTATGCAGTACAGGATAAAGTTAAACTGGGAAAACTTTTAATATTTTTTATTTTAAAAACGTTGTACTTAAAGTTAACTAAACAATGTTTTTGAGAATTACGAAAATTAAAACTTAAGATAAACTAAATTCTTCAAAATTCAAACTTGTCTAAAAAGGTAGAAGTAAAATGGGTGATTTCAGGTTATCCTTGATTTAAGAAGAGTTTTTTTTGGTTGACTTATATTAATATTTATGCATAACTTATATAAATTGTATCAACCGCATTTAGTTATCAATTCACCAAATTAAGCAGTTTGGCAATTTGTGGTATTCAAGTTTTTAATACGGCTTTATTTAATAAGAAAGAAGTCCTTTTTTCTTGAGTTTTTTACTAAAGTCAATAAAAAAAAGATAAAAAAAAAATAAGCTAATTTTAAATATATTATAATTTAAGACTAAAATTTATTTACAGAAACAGTTGATAAAGTTCAAGACACTACAGTTTAAACGTATTTTTACGCCTAATACACACTAATTTATTTTCTATTTTTCCTCCTTTCCTTTACGAGAGCAAGAGCCAAACCAACTACTAACAATACCAGCACGACAACTGCGCTCGTATAATAAAAACTGTCTGCGGATTTATTCTCATACAGAGCTTCCGCTTCGCTTTCCTCCTTACCAGCAGCGTTGAAGCAAATGGTCCTCCACCTCGCGTTCCTGGAAAAAGTGACCGGAAAAATCTTTTGAATCCTGTCTTGCGGCCGGTACAACACCTCCCATCTGGGCCCTTATGTAGCTCCTGTAGATCTTGTCGTGTTTCTCCCAGCTCCACTCGGTGCAGAGAACCTAGTGTCGTTTTTGACGAGGTAGAGACCCGCGTGGTAGTAGGTGACGCCGCACCACGGCTGGCACTCGTCGGCGAACTTGTGGACGGCGTCGAACCCTTTCTGAAAGTTCAGGGGCCTCTTTCTGAAAGTTAAATAAACGAGTTAAATGTCATAATTTACCATGCTTTAGTTGAAACTGTTTAAGATTTACTTTTACAGACTACGGCTAAAGGCCTTTTATATTTAAAACAGTTATCAAAAAACTTTAGAAAAGTCTGAACACTGTTCCAAATCTTTAAAAAAAATCGTTTACAATTAAAATACTCAAATTAAAAGGGGTGATACTTCCATACAATCATAAATATTTTTACAATTTTTAAACATCAAAAGTAAAAAAAAACTAATTAGATATATGAAGTTTGTGATTATTATTATATTAAGAGTCTTTTAAATACAAACTGAATCTGCATTTTGCTAAATGACTGGAGGTTTCAATTTATATAAAAGTTGTTTTATCTGAAAAAAAAACAGTAGTTTCTTTAGTATATTAAGCATACAAAGCATAAATGGGTTTTCTAAAACAAGTTTTTTTTTCAACATTAAATTTTTCTAAAGTTTGACTCATAGATCACTTTAGTTAAAAGATGAGTGTTTATAAGTTCTTAATTGAATTCTACAAGTTAAAAACATAGTAAACTTTAAAAAGAAAAAGAAAACTGGTGAGTTTTTTAAGGTACTGATTTTTAAAATATTTTACTAGGTACAACGTTCAGTAGAAGTGTTTTCTAATTTAAGAGTATGTTTTAAAGTCCTAGTGTATTTTTATCCTGAACATAAATATTTAGTATTATATTCTTTCAAGACTTTAATAAGCAAACCAAGTTTCAGTCAAAGATCTCGTCAGTACTTATCATGACGAGGTCTTTAATTGAAACTTAGTTTGCTAGTTAAAGTCTTAAAAGTATGAGCTACATTATTCCTCCTCTATTTGTATTTGTTTTTAAAAAATTAAAGCATATAATATAAATACTGTTAATGACTTAATATTTTTTAATGGTGTAATTATGATAATTATAGTTTAAAACGTTTACTGTTTAAGATTTTTTAATTTTAATAAAAAGTATTATAAGAAAACTATTATAATTCTCAGTTTCCTTTTTAAAACATTTTTTAGTACTTTATAACTTCAGTATAATTTTTTTGAATACATGAATATTTATTAAACAGTGTCATTCTAAATTTTGCGTAAATTAGTGTTTTCTACAAAAAATTTACCTTACTTACTTTAAATAAACAAAAACTTTTATTTTTTTATAATTTTTGATGAATATTTTTACTCAGTTTAGCACAATCAAAACAACCTTTATATAAAATACTTAAAAATCAAAATAACGTTATGTAAAATAGTTATCTATATCATTAAAGCTTTCAGTATTATAATTATAAAGAAAAAGATTTTAATTGCTTTTTGTACGTGAAATATTTCTATAATTTGTTCTTAATATAATAATCTAAAAGATTTTCAAACGATTATTTAAGAATATAAGCACAACTCATTTCAAAGTTTGTTGTTCATTTATTTTTAAAAGTTCTTTTGTTGTAACACTATACTTTGTTAAATTATTTTTTCTAGTCATTTTTTTATACTTTCTACCTTTATGCAATAAAAAGTGAAAAAAAGTTAATTACTTCTACTAAAATATAAACATGTATCTAGCAAGTTTATATTTAAAAAACCACTAATAAGTTTGATTATTCTTTCTACATTTTCTTTAACGATAAATGTTATCAAACTTAGTAAATTTTCAAATACTATAAGCAAATGAACAATAAAAGAGGGATTACAAGACAATGAATACTCTTATGTAAAAAAATTATGCAAAGATTAAAAATAATTATGTCAGGTGGTAGTCAGATTTTAAAGATTTAAAGTAGCAAACAATTATAAGGCTTATACAATACTTAAAAAGGTAACGTAAAAATCGATGGATAACGTAAAAACATTTGTTTAATGAATAGAAGAAAATGTTAAATTATAGATAGATTACATAGCAACAAACTTTTTGTAGGATTATACTAAATCGTACTTAGTTTTAAATCACTGTTTAGTCTGTAACTTTTATTTTAGTTTCTAGTACTGTGTAAAATTAGTTAGTATTTTTAAGAAACTCCTTTTAGAAATCTTTTAAAGATATTAACATAATAGGTTATTAACCTTTAGTATAAAACTCTGAACTAGGAAAAATGTACTATGTCTATAAATTTAAGATTATGTTTGACAATTAAACTATAGATAGTCAAATCAATATACTTTAACCAAAGTAACAATTAAAATTACTTATTAGACTCTAATTTTTTTATTAAACGACTAGTAAGCGCTTAAAATAATTGGTTCTAAGAGGTGGTGCACGAAAAAACCTTTTGGTTATCGAGTCGTAAACCGCTTGGACAACTTTAAAATATTTTTCAGTAAAAACTAGTTCAGCTAAACACAAGTAAAGATAAACATTAATAAACAAACTTTGTGAAACAATATACGCGTAAAAGAGCTAAATGAAAATGCTTTACAAAATATGTAGTACACACTAACATTTTATTTTTTTTTAGAAACTGCAAACACGAAGTCCAAAGTTAATTACTTTTTATCATCTCATACGTAAATGTTTGTATTTAACTTCAAGTATAATATCACTAGCCTAACTTTCAGTTTAGACTGTTGATCTACTGGACTTGTTGATTGCACAATTTTTTTGTTCAATAACAAAATGTTTTGTGTAGTCGCTTTTAATGATACACTTTGAAAATAATATATAACTTTCTAAATCATAACTGTCTGAAATTTATAAACTAGTAAATCTCAACAACCCTGCTCTTTAATGTTTAGTAAAAATATTCAACACCTGATTTATATAAATTGAGTTCTATTTTTGTAGACAATGTGAAAGTTTTGGCTTAACCTGTGAAGCTAACATAATTAACGAAGTATTTGTACACAAAAATTAAAATAAAGTAGTAATCAAAATTATTTTTAAATTCTAAATTGTTTATTAAACGAGAAAAAAGCGCTTAAAATAGTTGGTTCTAGGAGCTGGCGCACAAAAAACCTTTTCGATTATTGGGTCGTAAATAGCTTAGATGCCTTTTAACGGCTTGTCCAGGCTGTTAACTTGTCTCAATAAAGAAAAAAAGTTTAGTGATGTGTTAAAAATTTACATGGTCAAACGATCTCGGCTTTAATTATTTAGCTGAAAATTAAGATTAAATCAAAAACATACAATGCTTAATAAAAATTAATAGCATACGTGAACAATTACTTTTAACAGATTGTGCGATTAACAACAATATCTAATTTCATCAGAAGTTTCCAAAGTTAAAAATGAAACTCTTCAAGTTGTAAAATCATTCAAAAAAATTTTTATTTGCTTATTTTGAATTAAAAGTTCATTTTTTAAACTGTGTAACTTTTGTTGTTATAAAATTTTTGTATGGCATAAACTTTTTTTTACAAAATATTTTATAAAACGAACTACCTAAATTTTACTTAAAATCAAAAATAAATTAACTTTTTGTAGAACATTTTAAAGTAAAACCATATTCAATAGCAATCTTACAAAGTTTATTCCGGTTTTTTTTTAGGGTCTCACAGAAAATTAGTCAAAACACGCCCCTGGTGTCCAGTGGTACGTGGCTAACAATAGATTTGATAACAATTATATCATTTCATAACACCTGAAGTAGCTACATTTTGAACTGCTTGAACCTTTTAACAAACGCAGCAGTTGAGTAGAAACAACTGCTGTAAAGTGTTATTCGCATGCGGAAGTACTGAAACTTTTTTAAATCTTAAAGAAAATAGTCTATAAGGTCAAAGTGGTTCTACAACTTAAGCAACTTTGGCAGAAAATATGAAAGAGGCTTTCGAAAGAGGGTTGTGTACCACAAATATCAGTTTACACTCAAATCTTAATGATAACAGCCTGTTGTTAGTCACAACCTTTGTTTATCAAGAGTATCGAATTAGCTTTTTCATTCCTAATCTCAAAAAGGAGGTTGAAAGGCTGCTGAAATTAGAATTAAAAGCATAGTTGTTGTGAGATTGGTCACTTTCTTCTAGTACCGCCTAACAATCCTTAAACTTAGCTATCTATAAATGATTTTTCCAGAGATTTTTGTCGTTCTAGTCCATGTTTGAAACAGAAACAAGTACAGCCATTCACGAATAGAGCAATAAGATTCAGTTGATCAAGAGAGAAATTAAGGCCTTTTATATGAAAAAAAGTTAATTTCAAAAATTAAAGAAGCTGAAGTTTTATTTTGGTGGAATTCAAACAAGAAAAGATACTCTCATTTCGCCTGACATGAGTAAATGTTAGTTTTAAAACTATTTTTTATTATATATCTTAACAGTTGCTAAAATATTTAGTCTTTTAATTTAAACTTTTGTATACAAAAGGTTATTTCAAGCTTATTACAAAAAAAATATTATTTGTTATTTTTAACTGTTTTTACTCATAATTTATTTTTTTATTTTACAGTATACAAGTTACAAATTTAAGTCCTATGAGTAGCTTGAAATCATATCTTAAGATTTAAACTTAAATCATATCTACCTTTTTTTATCTTTTTTGTGCGATTTTTAATTAGTTTAACAGTTTAACATTGTGCTTCTTTTTTAATATAGTATTCAATTAAACAATTTTTACTAAACTATTATTATTGTAATAACTAATTTTTCTTAGTTTGTTCTTCATTAGCACTACATGAAGCTTAAAGCTTATGATCCAGCCGGATTCTACTAAGTGGATCTAGTAGACTACTGTTCTAGACAATCAATAACTACAAAAAGTTTTTTTTTTTTCTGATACGTATGTTTCACTTTTCTGTATGACAGAACATGTGTTTAGTTAGTTCATTACAATAATGCGATAAAACATGAAAGATCTGATTCGATGTAGAGAGCCTCTCTATTTTTGCATTTCAGCATTTATAACAACACTGCAACTTTTTTTGTTTGCAAGTAAATTTATTAGAAAAGTATATTACCATTTAGCAAATTAAACAAGTTTCAACTATCATTTTGATGATTTTGAAAAACAATTACCAATTGAAAACAAAATCTATACGTTTGAAAAAGATTATAGATTCAAAAAATAAAAATATATATGTTAACTACACTTAATTAGAACGTTTTTACTTTAAAACTCAAAGTTGTTTTGCAAGTGTTCATTTAAATTTAAAGTATTTAAATTAAAAGGAAGACATTAAAATGTTAGCTTACAATTTAATTACTAATCGATAAGCAGCATTGTATTTAAAATAACATCTGTTAGTCATAACAAATAATATTTTGTAGAGTATGATCCATAATTTAATTCAAATACAAGTATATCAACTGTTTTTTTGTTTAAAAATAACTTAAAACTGTGATTGTATGACACTTGTTCTGTAATATCATATAATAAAATCATAACTAATTAAACAGCGTTGCCACTTGTTTTTCAAAAATTTTTCCAGGTTTTCAAAATTTCTTCCAGGTTTTTAAAAGTAAACATTTTTGGGTCTACTTTTTGTTTTAAGTTAAGTCTAAGGTAAGCAACTGTGTTATATAATATAAAAACATTAAAAAGATAAAAAAAAGCTACTTTAAATATGTTTTTTAATAAAAAAATTTTAATGATGACGAAAAATTTTTACTTATATGATAGAATTTTTAAATCAAATCGAAATTTCACTACTGAACATTTGAAAATTGTTAAAATTCAAGATTTTTCCAGGTTTCTTTGTTCAAAATTCCAGGTTTTTTTCAAAATTTCTCAAATTCCAAGTTATTTTTGCCTAAATTGTCAAATTCCAGGTTTTTCCAGGTAAAGTGGCAACCATGATTAAAGCTTAACCTTGACCTACGTAAAAAGATAACTATCACAAAATAAAAATCTTAAAAAGAAACATAAAGTTTGAAAACTCTTCGTGCATATTTCACCCTTCGTTGTTATTAGAATCCTACCCGCTCAAAAAAGTTTCGCTTGCCATAGTTTTTTATACAATCATAAAATTTATATTTAGTACTATTATTTTTTCCACAAACTTAAAATATTAATACTTGTTGTGTATCGAAATTTCATCGTGAATGTGAAGTTAAGTATTTTTACAATTAGAATTTTTTCTGCAAGACTAGTAAGTTTTTAGTTTACTATCATATTTAAATTTTGGCTTTGAAAATGTTTTCAACACAACAAGTTATACACGACAAATTAATGTTAAACATAGCGCTTAAGTAATTATCAAAATTAGTTGTTTTAATTCATAATTTTAGCTGGTGATCTACCGGATGCACAAATTTCGGATCCAGATAGTTTTTTCAAATCAGGATCTTTTAAATCACTAACAATTTTGGTATCTAATCTAATACATGTTTATAAGAAATTTTTTGCTCACTTTATGTAAACCATTTATTTTTGAAAAGCTAATTGATTAATTTCATTCAGCACATCATCAGAATAAGCTGGCTAAAAGCTTATAAGAATATGATGTAAATTTAGATATGTATAAAAATTCATAAATGTCTAGCTAAAACCAGTTTAATATAATTTAAAAATCATCATATGTAACTAAATTTACACCACATTCTTATCAGTTTTTAGCAAGCTTATTCTGGCGATGTGCTAAATGAAATTAATCAATTAATTTTTTTTAATGAGTGATTTATGTTTGAACTTTTTAGTAAAGACCAGTATTAAAACCAAATTTTTCAAAACATAAACTAACAGAGAGTTGTAAATTTTTATAAAAATGCAAAAAAAAGTTTTCACAAAAAATGCGATATAAAAATAAATTGTATATATAAAGTTTGGTAGAAACAAACACTTTTGCATGTGAATAAAAATAATAGAGTAATAAAAGGTAATAGAGCAGCCATTTTCAAAATAAGTTTAAGAAAAATTAAGTCTGCGTAGAATTGGTACGAAAAGTTCACTATAAACTTTCTACATTAAATTTTTTTTATTTAAACAGAATTGAATGCATATGACACTGCTGTACAGCAAGCAAATATTCATGTAAAGAAAAAAAAACATTAGTTTTATACAAAGAGCGAGACTAAAAAAATAGTTTTTTCTCTAATCATTATTTGTCGTACAACATCATTTATTTGATGCAGTACAAAAAACAAAATATAGCAAAGTAAACTTTCAATTTCACCTAAGGAATATAAATCAAGTTGTTTGCTGTACAGTTGAAAAAAGTATTCAAAGTTTAAATTTTTTAAATAAAGTAATTTTAGCCTACTTTTACGCTACAAAATAAAATTGTTTACTTGC
Source organism: Thalia democratica (assembly GCF_965202585.1). Taxonomy (NCBI): domain Eukaryota; kingdom Metazoa; phylum Chordata; class Thaliacea; order Salpida; family Salpidae; genus Thalia; species Thalia democratica. The sequence goes on along the minus strand of NW_028140398.1, from coordinate 11,394 downwards.
CAGAAACTTTTTGCAACCAATAAAACATTCAATGAAGTCCTCGTCGACAAGTATAGCAAAACTTAAAACATCAAGCAAGGTTTGGTAAAAATTTTATGATGTAAAAAAAAAACAAAAAAGGTTTACCAACCACAAAGTTTTTTCTTCTAAACAATCTGTTCAATGTGGTCAATTTTTTTTTACCGATAATTTTTTTTATTTTCTCAAATCACAATTAGCATTCCTAATCAAAGTTCTGAATGAAGCAAGCTATGGTACCAACTTTATGATAAAAAATCACAAATCACTAATCGAAGTACTGTATGAAGTCCTCGTTGAAGTTGACGTGCAGCTTGCGGTTCTGGTCGGCGAACTCGTAGCACTTCCTCCGCACCTTCTCCCTTCCCCTCTCCCTCTTCCTTTCCTTCTTCTGGTTGCCGGTACCTCCCCCGTACTTGAGGTACTCCATGTAGTTGACGCCGTGGTGTTTGATCATGCGGTGGTGGTGCAAGACTCCCCAGTACTCCTCTTCCTCGTAACCTGCGCGTGAAGGAATTGAAAGTTTCGAAACAATTTGCAATCAGTTAATTTGCAATACCTAAAATCAGTACAATAAAATAAAAATATTGAAAAAAAAATTAAACAAAATAAAAACTCCCAAATACTCATTCGTGACCCGTGAAAAAATAAAGTTTAATCTTGTTTAGAGAAGAGTTGGCACTATTTTTGACAAAAAAATTCTGAGTGACCAAAAACTAGCTGGCCTAAGTTTATAAAAAAATTGCAAAAATTAATTAATTTGAGCCATAATTTTTTTTTTTTAATTACTGTGAAAACCTTTAATATCTAAAACTACTCTTTTTCGTATCCTGTGAAAGTAAAATTTTTCTTTTTTTTCCGCAGGATAACCTTTATTTGAGTCAAATAAATCAGCCTGAGCTACGTCGAGTTAGCTTTAACAGGATTGAAATGTTTTTGAAAAATTTCTCCAGATTTTCAAGATTTTTCCAACGTTTTTATAATTACATGTTTTAGGTCTATTTTTATTATAAAATTAAGTTTAACGTAAAAAACTGTGTTAAATAGTATAAAAACATTGAAATTATATCTTTAAATTTTTTCTTTTTTAATAATTTTTGGTGATAACAAAAAAAAATCTATATATGCGATAAATTTGTTTGTGTCAAATCGAAATTTTACTACTTAACATGTACAAATTGTTCAAAATTCAGGGTTATTTTCAAAATTTCTCAAATTCCAGGTTTTGCAAGGATTTCTAAGCCTAAATTGTCAAATTCCAGGTTTTTTCATGAATGCAGGCTTTTGGGCAACCCTGATTTAGTCTTCCTGAGTTTGCAAGAAAATCAAAAATAATATTTAATTTGGGTCATAAACATAGAAAAACAGTTTTAATCAAATTTAATCTCCTAAAAATACCAGAATAATAGCTCAAAGACCTGATAAAGAGATAATCTGATATTTATTGAAAAACTATCTTGATGGTATATTAAGTAAGAAAACTAGCTTGAAATTTGCAAAAAAAAAAGGCAAACTAGCCTGAGTAGCTTGAGTGTGTAGCAACCCTGCAGCAATAAACAGAAAACTATATTTTTCTTAAAATTTTCTTCATATAAAAAGTGTGCAAAAAAACTGTACTTCTTGTTGTCGAAAGTTTGAAGTTTAATAATGATATATTACAAGTATTTTCAAAACAAACATACCTTCAAGCCCTCTAACATGGAAAGATTTTTCTTCAAATACGGCCTCATTGGCTGCACGCTTTGTTCTGAACCTGCAAATTAGTTTCATAATATTACAGACTATAAGTAAATTATTTAAATTGTTTGTTTAAAGATAATAGCAATTATTTGTCTGATTTTATCTAAAAAAAACTTATTTCAGTATAATTACTTATTAATAGTTTAATAAAATGAGAAAACACCAATGAACTTTTTAGGCATTAGTTTTTTTTTTTGTATAGCTTGCTGGTTTTATTTTATTTAGCCTTTAAAACTTAATTCGTATACGTTATTAAAAACTTTAACTGTAATTGATAGGATTGAAAACTAACAAACACAAAGGAAAAAGTTAAAATAATTACAGGCCAAACTCTTAAAGATATAAAGGAGCCAATAAAATAAAGTCACTAAGTCAAACTTAAATTCCAAACTAATAACTTATAAACCTCTACATAAATCAATTATTCAAAACCGCAGCATACAAATATTCTTACAAAATATTCTAGCTAAAAACTCAATTTTTTTTTTTTAATAATTTAAACCTAAATTGTTTTTTTTTAAGAAAGTTCACTTATTTTAATCAAACTTCTTTACCTGTTAATCTTATAAAATTTATAAAACAGCAATAAGTTTTAATGCGTAAAGTTTTTGTCGTTCTAACTAGTTTTTGACTTTTAGGATTTAGTATAATGTATCTGTAACCAACGCGTTCTAACTTAAGTTAATATTAAGTTCCATTTCATAAACTCACCTTACAACAGCCCGCATCCCGTTATTCATCCTGTCGACGTAGCACACTTCGCCGTACCTGCCGAAATGCGCCCTCAGCTTCCTGTGGTCCGGAAGCGGTTCCGGCTGCTCCGGGTACGTTAGCATGTCGTTTCTGTAATAAATTGGTGTTTTATACACTATATTAGATATATATATATATATATAATGTTTTCCCAAAGTGAGCCAAGTGGCCCCCAGTGACACATACTCAGGAGGCCATTAGCAGTAATTGGGCCATGAGGTCATAATTTGAAACTTACACTAGATTTTCTGGAGTTGCTGATGAAGACCAAAACAAAGGTCTTAGGTGTTTTTTATGGTAGTTTTTGTGTAATGTTGGTACAAGGGGGCCATAGCTTTTTGAAATTCTCTAAAAGGGGCCATTTGAAAAAAAGTTTGGGAAACCTTGATAAACATATATAATCAACTATAGCGATCTTATATTTGTAATCGTTTTAAGTTAACTGTTTAGTATAAAACGGTTCTGGTTGATTCGGGTGTGCGAATATGTCGTTTCTGATTAATTAAATTATTTATTAGCTACATATTAAACTGTGGGAACGGGTTACAATTGCACGGATCGCTATCGCACGGTGCGTCACTTTTGCACGAGCTTTAACTGTTTTAATTAACTATAACTGATTACTTCTATAAAAGCTTATTCGGATATGTTAGCATGTCTTTTCTGCTTGATATTTGGCATAAATTTTTAATGATAAACTGTTGTTGTTTGACCAAATACAGCCAATTTCTATTTGTGCTAGTTTTTATAATCTAACAAATGAAAACTGGCTTACTGTTAAAGTAGAAGTAGTTTGAAAAGTTTGTGTTAAAACTTGTTAACTGCTATTAAGAATTAATTAATTTTTTAATTGATGTTTAAAACAAAATTCAACGACTTATAGCGCTGAATTTTTGGATTTGCAATGTAAATAAGAAACTGAATTAATAAAAAAAAATTTAAAGTAAGTATTTGAGTTCTTCGAGTTTAAAAATTGAGATCTTCCTTGGATTACACAAACAGAAAAGAATGGAAAAAAATAAGACACTCTGTTAAACTTAAAATTTAACTTGGCATTCTTATTCATTATTAGTAATAAATAGATTTGTTTTTAAAAAATCATTTATATTTCTTCATACATTTTACAACAACTAGGAAAAGAATGGAAAAAAATAAGACATTCTGTTAAACTTTTTTTTTTCATTTGGCATTCTTACTCATTACTAGTAATAAATAGCTTTTTTTTTGAAAAATCATTTATATTTCTTCATTTTATTACAACTAGGCCTGTTGCACATAATCATTTAGGAGCCAAAAAGTGCGAAACTGTCTACAACCACCCTCGTGTGTTGCTACTCAACCTGGTAACAGGTGTAGTTGATTATGGATTTTTTTAATTAACAATGAACCAATACACAAGTAGCTTCGATACACTAGTCTATAAATTGAATAAACTTGTTAAGGGCACTTAAAACAACACATCTAGAATATGCCTTGCGATCAGAAGTAATCATTTTTATTTCTATTTGAATCTTAATATTAACTTCATCACACAACCAACAACCAGTTTCCTCCTTATTAGGACTCATCAGGCAGGTATAGTTGCGAGGAACCGCTGAGATCTGCGGACTCAAGTACAAAGTACTGAAGCGACCGTTTGTGAGAAACTTTATAGAACAACAAACAATAAACTGACTCGTAATCGTAGGGGTTATCCATCACGTGGTTCTTCACTTCGATCAAAACGCCCTCCTTGAACGTGTAGCTGCTCTCCCCGTCCTCCTTATCTTCCGCGTCGTTCTGCTTCCTGTACCTCTTGACCAGGTCCTCGGTGTCCGCCATCGTAACCGAATCTGTAAGCAGCGAGGAGTTAAGTAAAATTTTGAAAAATTTATCAGGAGTTTAAACACAATTAGAACATACCTCAAATCGGAAGTGATCGTTTTAATTACTACTTAAATATTAAAAACTGATATAAAAACGCCATCGTGACCGAATCTGTATGTAGTGGCGAGTTTAGTAAAACGTCAACTTTCAATTGCATTTGTTGAAGTTAATAAAACATGAATTATAATCTTGTTAAGTGTTTGTTACAGAATATATTAAGGAACATCCGACGCCGCAAACACAATTTTCCTACTTTTTAATTCTCAATCAAATTAACAAACAGCAGAAACAAACTTATGTTGGCTCGACTGGCGCTATTTGAGCTTGAAGGCCTTCCGTTTGTCGCTTCTTCGTCCACACTCATAACACTGCCATCTGCAGTTAATTACTTATTTGATTCAAAACTATCAAGTGTAATTTTTGTATTAAGAAATTTAATTTGTACAACATGTACTTGCATATATAATATATGTTTTTTTTTTCCTTATTCAAATTAACAATTAACACTTGTAGATGAGTTAGCCACTTTTTATAGAAGATACTTTTTATTAAGTTGTTGTTTTCAACAAAATCACAAACAATAACATTACTAATTTAAAACAATAGACTAAGAAAAGACACTTTTTTAATAAAACTTGCTCTTGTCTGAACTAACAAACAACAGATAACAAAACCAACTTGTATTGGCTCGGCTGTCCATGTCATCAGAAACATTTGACGGCCTTCCGTTAGCTTCGTCATCGCCACGAGCACTTCCCCTGTTTGATCTGTTTTTCCGGGGACTTCCCGAACCGGAGCCGCTCGTCGAGCTCCCGCCTTCAAAACTCTCGCGCGGGCCGCTGTGAGGCGCTACGGCTGCAGGATCGTCATTTTCGGTCCGGCGGCTCGCAGGGGAGCAATGCGGGCTGGTTCGGCCAGCATCAATGTTGTTCCAGGATGGGGAATGAGTCGGAGAATTTGTCAAGTTATAGTTTGAACTAGTAGGCGCATAGCTTGGTCTATCTGGCGCATAGCTTGGTCTAGTTGGCGCATAACTTGGACTATCTGGCGCATAGCTTGGTCTAGTTGGCGCATAACTGGGACTATCTGGCGCATAACTGGGACTATTTGGTGCATAATCTGGACTATTTGGTGCATAATCTGGACTATTTGGTGCATAATCTGGACTATTTGGTGCATAATCTGGACTATTTGGTGCATAATCTGGACTATTTGGTGCATAATCTGGACTGGTTGGTGCATAACCTGGACTAGTTGGTGCATAACTTGGACTATTTGGCGCATAACTTGGACTGGTTGGCGCATAACTTGGACTGGTTGGCGCATAATCTGGACTGGTTGGTGCATAACTTGGACTGGTTGGCGCATAACTTGGACTGGTTGGCGCATAACTTGGACTGGTTGGCGTATAACTTGGAGTAATTGGGCTACTTGGGCTGTAGTACGGACTACCTGGTGTATAGACAGGGCTGGACGGTCCCCAGCTTTCAGGAGTATAACCTTTGGGGGAGTGTCCTGTTGGAAAGGGTGTAAGGTAGTCTGGTGAGTCAATAGCGACGGGCGGAGGTTCCTGGGACGCGGAATTATTGGGGTGGTGGTGGGACGGACTCTTCGGGAGTTGTTTTCCGCGCCGGGAGTTAGCTTGTCCATCGAGCGTTTTCGAGCAGCAAGGTTTTTCCTGAGAACCGCCTTTCTTTCTACCGCCGTTCTCTGGTTTCCTCTTCAGCTTCTGCAGCTTCTCGTTCCAGTGATTGCCGTCTTTGACTGGCGGGTGCCCCACGGACGGTCGATTTCCGGGAAAATAGTTGCTTTTGGGCAAAATATCAGGGGTTGGTTCTACCATGACAACCGCGGTCGAGTCTTCCCTGTCAACCAGGACGGAGTCTTCCCTGACAACCGGGGTTTCCCCCACTGCGGAGTCTTCTGCGTGCTGGGCGTGGTGCTTGAGGTACGTGTAGACGTTGTTGCCCGTTCCTGTGTTATAAGTGGTATTATATTTAGTGGTATTATATTTTTCTTTATAATGTGTTAAATACGGGTTTTGTTGGTGGTTGAAAACAATATCAAATAAAATGTTCAAAGTATAAAGAAATTAAGTTAAGCTGCCTGTTTTAAATAACTGAAAAACATATTTTTTTTAATTGTTTTCGAGTTTGCAATAAAGTTGTTTTGTTAATTTTTATTGCTTTTAAATTCAATTATTTAATGTACACCGAAATTTGCTTAAAAACACAAGCTTTAACTCATTGGGGTTTTTTATTTCGTTAAAAGATTGAAGTTATTCTCACTCACCGAGACACCCGGGCTTGTACTTGATGAGATTTTTCTGCAGCCCCATGTTTCTGCGCTGCGTCTGCTTGTACCTCTTCTTCAATTCATTCCATTCTTTCTGCGCATATGAAAATAGTTTGCTCTTTGTTCCCGAAATAAAACAATGTAATGAGCAAATTTAAGCCCGCAAACAGTTGAGTGATTAAAAAATTTATTTTTGTTCTCAAAATTTAATCTAAACATTCTAAAAATATTATTATTTAAAATTTTAATCATGGTTTAATCATGGTACCCTATAAATAATTCAATACACCTTAAAAATCAACGTTACTTTAAAAAAATCACAACTATAATCCTACTCGTGGTTTTTAAATCAAAGTTCATAACAAACCCATCTGTAAGCTCGTATTTTCAGCTTCAGGTGATCGGGTCTCATCTGGTTCACGCTCGCCTTCCACTGCCTCGCCTTCCTTCTCCTCTTCGCCCTCCTCTCCACCACCCTCACCTCCGATCTCACTTTCGGTGGTTCCCCCACGTCGTTCGCGCGCTTCTTCCTTTTCCCGCCAACGTTGTCGTCGTCACGCCCCACCGCCTTCCTCTTCTGCTTTTTAAAACTCGAGTTACCTTGCGGGCTTTGAGCAGGATGCTGTTGTTGCGATGACTTTCTCCTCTTCTTGGCGGCCCGCTCCGAGTTGTTTCTCCTTCTCTTCCGTCCCTTCCTCTTCGCGGGGTCTTGCGGTTGCTTGTTGTCGAGGAGCTGGGTGGTCATGGTCCGCATGTTGATGCGCAGGATGGGCGTTTTCCGTCGCAAATTATCGTAAAAGTCACTTTCTAAATGGTGGGATTGGGGGAGAAATATTCAGGTTTATTCACGCAAATTTTGAAAAAAAAATTATACTAAATTGTTATAGTAGTAAAAGGTTGACTGCAAGCAGGGTTGCCAAATTTTTTTTTTTAATTTTCTCCAGGTTTTCAAATTTTTTTCCAGTTATTTAAAATTACATGCTTTAGGGTTTATTTTTAGTTTAAAATAAAGTTTAAGGTAAAAAACAGTGTTATATAGTATAACAACATTTAAAATATACTAAGTAAAGGTTATTTAAATGTGTTTTTGATAAAAAAAATTTATGATGTCAAAAAATTGTTATGTTTATGATAATAACTTTTGGTGTCAAATCGAAATTTTACTACTTAAGATAAAATTTTATTTAAAATTTCAGGTTTTTTTAGCCTAAATTGCCAAATTCGAGGTTTTTCAAGCATTCCAGGATTTTGGCAACCCCCGAGCAAATTATGTTTAAACTGAATAAAAAGTTTGGCTTGAACAATTATTTAAAAAATTTTTAAATACTTATATAATGTTCATATTTTACACAAAATACATAAACACAGTTTTTTTCTTTAGTTTTTTAAGTTTTTGAAAAGAAAATGGTATGCCATTCAAAATTCTTCAAATTCTTAGACAATTTACTAAGTTTGAATTTAACATTTTTTTTTTTCTAGTATAAAAAGTATACAGTAGTTTTTTATTCATTTGATAACTTATAAAGCATAACATATATTTCGGTTTTACAAATTTTGTTTTAAACATCAAAGTTTGTTTTATATATTTGGAATTCACACTTCTATTACATCAAAATAATTATTGAGCATTGGTAACTTTATGTAAAAAATAAATAAAACGCGTGTTTGTTATATAAAGAACTGTAAAGCTAAATTTCCTGTGCATTATGTAGAAAAAATTCAGAAAAGGTTTTTTGTTGTGCAATTTTGTCTGAGACAACAAAATATTTAAAAAAAATTAAAAATTTAACACTTTTCAATTTAGCTATGAAGCAATAAACATTTTTTTAACAACTTAATTATATTTTACATTTCCATAATTATCTTAAGTGGTATTAAAAACTGGTTAAGCGACCTTTTCTAAAATATAAAGCATTAATAACAAAATTAAACTAATTGTAATAATGTTTAAAACTTTTTAAAAATTTTTACAATCATAGCAACATTAAGCTACAAAAACTATGAATGAAAAAAAGCTTAATGGAAAATCATAAGTGGAATGTAAACAAAAGTTTTATGAAGTCAATTAGTACGTCATATAAAATTCTCAAGGGGATCACATCACATTGATATAACAAAAAACAATGCAAAGCGACCGTATTTTCAACAATGCATTATAAAGCTTTCATAAAACGGACTTTATTTGAAACTTTTTTGCTGGAAACTTAAACAAGTACAATAAGTTTATTCTTGGCTTATAAAGTTTGTTTAGCTGTATACTAAATATTAAACAAGATAAATAGCTTTATTGTCTCTGGCAGGAATTAAAATGACATTCAGACCTTTAGTACAATAAAACTTGTAAAATTAAATAATTATTTCCCTATATAATCATGTAAAAATATTTTAAACAGTTTATATGAAGGAAAAATATATACATACATAGATGTGTAAGAATAAACTAGGTAGTACATTCTATTAAAACTAAATACACTTTACTACTCTATTTTAATTAAATATAAATATGAATATAGATATATAAACTTACTTCTTCGTGGAAACATGTCCTCATCATGAAATCTAAATATTATTTTATTTATTAACAAATGTGTTTATGTAGTATGCTTACTAAAAAGATGTATTATAATATTTTATCCAACTTTATTTTGATGACGATGTTGTAAATAATCAATATAAGTACTTGAAATTATCTACTTAAAGTATAAATTCAGAAACTCGTTGGTTATGTTATTAACCAACTCTTACAACAATATAACCAAGAAAAAGGTCTTAATTTCAATTTTCAAAAAATGCGGCAAAATATTAAAGTAATGATATTTAACTTAAATAAGTAAGTTTAAAATAAATAATAGTATCATTTTTATTATTCAAATCCAAAAATTTGAAGCATAATTCAAATCCAAGTGACTACTATTACAAATTATAGTTGACTGATAAATTTAATCAAATAAACTACCTTTTTCCAGTTTTCCACAGCAATCTTGCCAGTCTAGCACGCGCCTTTATTCTGTACAATCTGTCTCTTCTTGTTTCAAAAAACTTCTTCGCTTTTCTTAATTGCTGCACGTTATTAGTTAATAAGATTTTGAAAGCAAAAAAGAATTTTTGAGCGTCAAATTGTTGTTATAAAAAATATACTTATTGGTAGGAATATTCGTCTAACAGTTTTTATTATCATTTTACAAAAAAAAATTACAAAATCTGGTTGAACAAACCTTATGAAGTAATTGTGTTGAGTTGGGCTTCTCGTAAATCTTGTAGTAATTAATTATAACTATGTAAAATTTTACAAAATCTCAGTCATACAAACCTTATGAAGTAATTGTGTTTAGTTGGGCTTCTTGTATATTTTGTAGTAATTATTTATAACTATTTAAAATTTTACAAAATCTCAGTCATACAAACCTTATGTAGTAGTTGTGTTGAGTTGGGCTTCTTGTAAATCTTGTAGTAATGCCGCATCATGCTGCATTGAAACGAATCGGTCGGGTTGTTTATCAGCGTGCAAACCTTCTCCGCATCCTTCTCGCTGTAAAACTCCACAAACGCGAACTGACGAGTCTCGTCTGTTGAGTTGTTAAGTTTAATATATTAAAATTAAAAAACAAACATTAGGTTTGTCAACAAAATCAACTGTATTGATAGCGGTTGTATAAAAAATTAAAAACTCTAATAATTTGAAGTGCAAAAAAAGTACAAGAAAATTTAATTAACAAAATTGAGTTTTTGAATATCTAAATATATTAAATTTTTGAAGAAAAACTATCGCTGTAAAACTCTACAAACACACACTACTTTGTCTCGTTTGTTGGGTTGCTGGTGGTAAAAGAAGTTTATTTCTTTAGGTTTATAGAAAAAATCCAGTAAAAATTTGGCTCTTTGATTTTGATTCTGGTGTTTTAAGGTGTTGCACGACCATTTAAGTTACAATAAAAAAAATCTTAAAGAAAAAATAAGGGGCCGCATTTCAAAATCAAATTAAAGTTCTATTAACACAGTTAAACTATAATAAAAAATATAAATATACAATTCAATATTTTGATTTTTCAACCCATCACAAGTTTTTTTTAAGATTACCTGCAATTTATTTAAATGAACAATGAGTTTTTCTAACATAGCCGGTAATATTTGTCTACTAATTTTGACGTTAGTGTTTTTATAAAAAAATTGGCTCGAATTTAATTGAAAACTATAACTGAAATGAACTTTGTGTGTACAAAGGTTTTGAAGATAAAATTAAATAAGAAATACTTTTTTTCCATAAAAAAACTTCGTAATTAGTTTTTCTTACGTTGATTTGTATTCTTAAAATTAACTTTTTTACAAGTCACATAAAAGTTATAAATAGCTTTGAATAAATTTCAGTTCTCAACTTGGTCAAACGTCTAAACCAATTTATTTTTCAGCTATAGCATTATGTTTAATACTAAGTTTTTCACAAAACTAAAACGTTTTGGCACAAACAGAATATTTACAATTAAGTTTTAGACAGTTGTATATAAATTTACTAAAATTACAAAATAACACAGTAAAAAAACTGAGACTCTCATTATTTTATGACACACGAGCATTTAAAATCAATCTTTATACATTTGATATTGTTTACATGAAAAGTTTGAAAAAAAGCTGTAATAAAAACATACTTGTTTTTCTGTTTTTAGGGCAGTTGACGTGCGCGACGGGCGCAATCTTCGCGCACAGCTCTTTCACCCATGCTTGAGT
>NW_028140397.1:0-27922 GCF_965202585.1 Thalia democratica | reverse complement strand
AATCATATTTTTGAGTTAAATGCGGTTTTTTTATGATCTTAGAGTTTTGCTATATTTCTATAAGTTTTTACGAGTTTTTTTATTTTTCCATAATATTAAAAATTTTTAAAAATAGAATTAAAAAATTTATAAGTTTAACTATGTATTGACATTGAGCTGAATGAAAAGTAAAGAACAAGGTGAACAATTTTAACATTACATTATTTTGTTTTCGTAATTGGAACGTTTAAAGCATTGGTTTAAAAACCTAATAAAAATTTACAAAAAAAAATCAGAGCTTTTAATAATTTTTATTCTATATTTATCATTTTTATTATTTATAATTTTTTTAAACAACAGTTTTCTTAAGGCGGACTTCGCTGTAGCTACTGTTTTAGTTTCGTTTGGAGCAGTTTTGGGAAAAACAAGTCCTATGCAGCTGATAGTAATGGCTACATTAGAAGTCGTGTTTTATAATGTCTCATTGTACGTTACATCACTGTTAAAGGTAAAAACTAATTTAAGCTGTTAAATAAAGTAGTTAAGTTTGTTTAAACTTTGATTTTATACATTATTTAACAAATTTGTTATAAAAAACTTTTTTTTCGTAGTTTTAAGTTAATTTCAGCTTAATGTTAAATGTTTTAAATATATTAATTTGTAGATTTATTTAAATAAAGACCATTTTATAAAAAAAGTTTTACTTTTTTAATACATAACCTTCTAGAACACTTCTTGTTTGAATCTTACATTATATATATTAGTACAAAAAAAAAGATGAACTAAATACTTTATAAGAACTACTGTTTTAAATTGAATGTTTTTGTTAATTAATATTTTGACGCACTTAAATCTTATCACGTTTATAAAAATTTCTAAAATACGATAGGTCTAACTAGAATAGAGTAAGCCCTAAGTTCTTATTTAACTAAGTACAAAAGTGTACTTTGAATAGTTAAAAACATTTTCATCTAAGCACTAATAAAAAGAAGAAAATAATTAATATCTTTTAATTTCATGTAATAAGTTAGTTACTGAAAAAGTTATTAGAAATAAGTTTATTTTAAGTATATATTTTTCCAAAACTTACATAAATTTTAGTGTTTATACAGTGGTTTCAAAAGGTTGCAAAATAAAAATGTTTTCAAACATCTTGATAAAACGTAGTAGTACGAACACTGTCTATTAATATGGTAAAATTAAAGTATAGCAGTCCAATATTGATGTTTTTTCATCAGTTATATGAAATCCTTACTCTTTAATAACTTTTTTTTTTGTTATTTGTCGTACTAATACTCCTGTTAAATACTAGCATCATTTTAACTTAACAATAGTTCATTTCATAGTTAAACTTTTCTGTAATCGTTAGTTTTCACATTATTAGTGTTTTCTTGTTTTTCAACATTTTTATTTAAAACGCCCTTAATAAAATTTAAATCAAGACTTTTTTAAATATAACACATTTTAATATTAATCTTAGTTGTTCTAGTACCTTCATCAGTTTTTATGTTAATTTTCTAAATAAAGTCTCTAATCGTATTTTATTTATTTTCAACCAGCAACTATCAATATTTTTGTACTTTGTAATAACAAATTCATATTTGTAATTCACTTAACCTACATCGAGATTCCACAAAGGTAATTTAAAAAAGAACCAAGAACATATTACGCTAAGTGTTTGTAAATCTAGATAATTAAAAAGTATAACCAGCTAAAGCAAATAGTTCTAAAAAAAAAATTAAAAAGTATCTTTATATTTTGATTTTCATTTATGTTGTTCATAAACTAGTCATTAAACAGTAAAAATAGTTCAATTATGATAAAAGTATCATTTACTATTCAGTATTTTTTTTTTGACCAGTAGAATACTTTATAATAAAATCTTATAGTTGTACTTTAATTGTCACATTTGCAAGCCTTTTTAAAAGCTAAAACTACTTGCAAGAAAAAAAAAATTAAAAACAATAAAATGTACAGTATTACTTAGAAAGAACTAAATAAATATAGCTATTTACTTAACATTTAAACTAGCCACTTAAAAACTTTCTGTTTCATTATAATAAAATAATGATAATAAATTTTCGATGGAAAGAAAATTACAGGCAAATTAACTGTTTATTTAAAAAGCTAGTCTTTTTTGTGTAGACTATCATGTAAGTTTTGACAGCTACATTGGTTACTAACTGATTTATAAAACTGCAGCTAAGCGATATAGGAGGAACAATAGTTATATATGCTTTTGGAGCTTACTTTGGTTTAGCTGTGTCTTTTGTTTTAGGAAGATTTTATTCATACAAATCAGAGAAAGAAAGTTCAATATACCAATCAGATATATACGCATTTATAGGTAAGCGTGCTTTTCATTTATCTGTTTTATTGAAAAAATTCAACATTTTTTTTGATATGCGTTTCTAAATTTCATAACGTACTTCAATTTTTTTTTAATAATTTTCTTGTATTTTATATAACATTTATTTTTGTCATTAAGTTTTACCTTATTTAATTCTAAACTTCACTAGTGGGAATTTTTTAAAGAACTGAAATAAATTTTTTTTTACTGTATTCTGCTTTGTTAATTCATGTTTTTTTTCTAGAGTTCTACTTTTTGAAGGTTTTAAAAAGTTTATACATTAGGAACTCTGTTTTCTTGGCTCTACTGGCCAAGCTTCAATGCATCACCTGCATTTGGAAGTGATCGGATGAGGGCTTACATCAACACGATAATGAGTCTTACGTCGTCAACTACTATGACGTTTGCAACTTCGGCACTAATCGAAGAAAACAACAACTTCAACCCAGTGCGTTTTTACACTAACATTTTAGAAACTAAATAAAAAAAATTGTAAGTGTTATTTTCTCAGCTTCAAAAAGTTTTTAGTTATTTTAGATAAAGTGCTACTTACACTTTTAAAAATTTTAAAAGATTAATTTAAATTTACTTTAAAATGATTAAAACTTAAGCTGTAAAAATTAGTAATTTGCACTCAAATGTAAGTTAGTTTATTTTATTCAGTTACTATTTTAAATGATGAATTAGTAGAAATTGTTCTGCGATATAGTCGACAAACAAATTAAGCAAACAAAATTTAATATATCTCAGTACATTATTTATTAAATTGAAAATATACCGAAAAATCCTTTAGTTTTAGTCTGAATTTTAATAGCTAATTTAGTTAGCTACCATGTGTTACCATAAAAACAATTCGTTTTCAAACTACTCATTTGAAGCCCGACTGTTTAAATTTCAATTGATATTTTTTCACATAAATTATAAATTTTCCTTGCCTTGAATTTTTGCTATAATTGTTATAGCACCGAGTGTTCTAACTTTAGTTTATTCTGATAAATTTGTTTTAAATGTTGTATTTAGAAAACACTATAACTTTTCACCTCTTTTAAAAACTAAATTATACAGTTTAAAAAACGTTTAAAACTTACTTCAACCTAAAATTGTTGTCGAAGTTTTGAAAAACAGCATTTAAAATATTTACAGCATTTAAAATTTGTATTTTATCATGTTACAATTATTTTAGGATTAAGAATTTTTGTACTTTAATTATTAATTTTATCAATAAACATTTTTAAAAGTATAAAGATTTTTTGGCAAAATATAAAACTTTAGAATTTATAAGGTAACATTTCAGGTTTTAGGTTTTACTCTTTGACTTTTCATAACTACTGAATTTACTATTTTAGATTTAAACTTATTTACTTTACACTTATTCATAACAGCTAGAAAATATACAATTATAAGGCTAATCTATATATATTGTTTTTAACACTATGATAATAAGTTTAACTAGAATACTAAAGAAAAACAACATAAGCTCATAGTTTCATACTTATATTAAATTATACAATGAAAATGTTAGATGCAAATCCAAAATGCAGCAATTGCAGGAGGTGTAGCAATTGGAACGGCAGCCGACTTCTTGGTGCAACCTTTTGGTGCATTGCTGATTGGAGCAATAAGCGGCATTGTTTCCGTTTTAGGATTTGCATATATGCAGGTTAAACAAAAATTTTAAATAGTCGCTGAAGCTACAAAAGATACTTGTAAAAAATAAGCTTGTACTCAAGTGAACTATAAGTATAAAACGACATTTTAAAAAGTACATTATTTTTAGTAGGTTTAAACAAAAAAAAAACTACTAAAACTAAAAAGAGAGCTTTTTTCTGATGCCTTGGTTTAAAAACTAAATAAATAAGTGTATGTATAAGTTAGTTATAGTTTATTAAATTCAAAAAAGAAGTAAACAAAAATTAAAAATAGTTAAAAAATTTTAGTATTTTATATTTATTACGCTTTCAAAATCAAACACAAAATTGTTTTTGTTATAAAGAAATATTTATAAAAGTGATTTTTAATTGGGTATAATTTACAAATAGTAAGTATTTAGAATACAAACTAACATTTTCATAGAATTTAGTGTTACTATTACTGTTGATAAACTTTATAAAGTTGATAAGTTTGATAAACTTTTTATATCTTGTATTGTCTAAGAAAAAATTAAATACAAGGAAAACTACTAACAAAACATTGCAAAAATAAAAACAAAAAATACATTACAAACCATAATTTAAGCCAACCATTGGGTTATTTTTTGCTTTAGTTGTAGTTAGTTATATTTAACTTTTAAAGCAGCTTTGACAAAACTAAATGCTAAAGTTGTAACTTGTGTTTAACACATCTTAAAAAAGTTAAAAAACGTAATGAAACATTCGTTATATAGTTTATACAGTTTTTTAACATCTTATAAAAATATAACTTTACTTTATGTTCATACAATAATCTTTATATTAAACTGTTCAAAATGTATGAAACTCAAAAATATCGTCAAAGTTTGTCATATTCGTACTTTTAAAACAATGAAAACGTTAAAAAACAGCCGTTTTTGAGAAAAAGATTGGGACTACACGACACTTGTGGAGTGCATAACTTACATGGAATGCCGGGTATATTGGGAGGTGTTGCGAGTGCTATTGCGGCTGCATACGCCTCTGAAACAAACTACATTGATAGGTTCAGTTAATAACTTTAAAATTAAAAATAACTTGTCAACCTTTTTTTTCGTATATCACTTTGTCTACGTATCTAAGAGTTTTAAATTTAAAAGGTATATGTTCTGCATTTAAGTATATACTCGCATTAGTTGTTAGTATTTAGGTCCTTAAAAGGTATCCGTGGTGAACGCCTCGATAACCGAAAGGTTTGTTCGTACACCAGGTCCTTGGACCAAATTTTTTGTCGACTATTAAGCTATAAATATACTACATATTTTTTTATTTAGTTATAAAAGATACGTTATAAAACATATTTATCAATATTTAAAGCAAAATATTTCAACAGTTATTCAAACGTTATCAAGCATTCATCATCTTCTGTACAAGCTTCTTATCAAATATACGCAATGCTGGCATGCCTCACCATTTCTGTTGTATCTGGAATTTTTACTGGCTTTGTCATTTGCATACCTGTAATGAGTACCTTGACAGACACAAAAATTTTCGAAGACAATGTATTTTGGAACGTTAGTGTATATTTATATATAATTTACCAAATTAAGTTATAATTGAATGAGCTAATATAAGAAATTTCAATGGGAAATTATAATTAATTTTTAAGAAAATCTTATATCAACAAAAAACTTTTAGTGTGAAATGTACAATGAAGAAGTTGGAAATGCAAGTAAAGAGCCATTGAAAGAGATATCTAAAGATAATTTATAGATTCTTTTTAGCTTTTGAAATTATTAGATAAAATTATCAGATTTTGAAGAGAATTAAAGAGGCAGATTTACCCATTATTTTTAACATATGAAACTTTTCAAGTTGTAAATTATTTAAAACTGATTGAATTTGTAAACCAAATTTGTTAAATTAAGCATAAAATTTGGTAAATAACACTTTTAAGAGCTGTGAAATGAATTTTTAAATATATGCAAACTATATAATTTTAATTGAATTTTATGGTACTTTTTAGCATAAAGTTTATATTAAAAAATTTAATAAAACTACTTGAAAAATTTTAAACTGTTATTTCGGTTTTTTTTTAATACCTTTTTTTGATCTTTACTGATTTTTTTAGTACTTATAGCATGGATTGTTAATTTAATTTTTTTTTTTCTTTTTCAAGATATTTAAAATTTGTAAAATACAAACTAAAGTAAATTAAATAAGTTAATGGTAAATGTTCTTGTAGTTATTGAAAACAAATAAATACACAAAGTATAACAACATGCGTTTCTACAATAAGTTTTAATTAAATATTACTGAGTCTATAATAAACTTTTTTAATAAAATTAACCAAAATATGCACTTAATAATCCTAAAAATTAAATATATACTGTTTTTAAACTTTTCATTTTTTACGAAATTCGACCATTTTTTACTTTTCATCAAAAACCCCTAAAACAACTTTTTTAAGTTAGTTGTTGCCGCTTTACTAGCTTACGCCCCCATATTTCGTAAAGTTTTAATATTGCCCTCTTACTATTTATTATCTCCGACTTACTAAAATCACACTTAAAAGGTGTGGTATTTCCAATTTCGGGAAATTCTGCTTTAGAACTCTAGACATTTTATTGTATTTTGATGTCACTACTCTTAAAATACCAAAATTAACACAACACGTTTATATATAGTTGAAGATGAATAAGTTTAAAGATGTTACAAAAGATGCTTAATATCTTAAAATAATTGTAAGTCTAGTGAAAATCAAAATCTGTTTTTAGGAAACTTACGTTAACTTTTTTGTACATCTTTAGAAATTTTTAAATAAATGATACAATACATTTTAAGAATATTTATAGTTATGTAATTGTTTTAAGCTCGATACAAAAAAAATGTAACAATATCTGATAATATTTGTGAAAGTATTTTGTTTAATATTTTTTGAGGATTTACTTACTAGAAGTGAAAACAAGTTTAATAACTAGGTTTAAAACCCATTGAAGAAATAAAATGTGTAAAGTTCACATGATAAAATACTCTACATCCTTTCAAAATGATCAAGCTTTAGTTTATCTTAAACCAAAATAAACCTTCAGCAGTCGTAAACTATTTCAAACATTTCTTTAAAAACATATCTAATTGAAAAAATTGTCTAAATCTGTTCAAAAGCAAAATAAATTATAATCTTTAAACTTGAACATTAAAAATAAGCTATTTATGCACTATCTATAACTTCTTTGGGGTATAATGAGTAACAATAACACCCAAAACACCTCATAATAATACATAAAGCGTTTCAGGTATATTCAAATAAGAACATAATCGGGGTCATAACAAAAACTTGGACAACAAACATGACTTTTTTAAAAGAATTAAACAGGGGAAGGGTCAAATAAGCACGAAAACATTTTTGTACGAAGGGAAAATTTTGCACAATGACACTTTTGCACAAGGGGTCACTTTTACACAAAGACAATATTGCACGAAGGGTCACTTTTGCACCAGAGCAAAAATAATGAAAAAATAAAGATACTAACCAAGAGTAAGGGTTAAAGGTAACAGTGGTAGTAAAAAAAAATTAGAAGTAGAAATAATATTAAAAAAACGTATATATTAACTAGAAAGAAATACCGACCAAGGGTTAGGGGTAAATGTAATAGTTAAAAAAAAAATCTAAAAAAAAAGTTAATTAAAAAAAAAAAGTTACCGACTAAGGGTAAGGGTTAGAGGTAATTAAATTAAATTAACAAAAAAAGTAAAAAAAATATGTAAAATTTTTAGCTCGTACAAAAGTGTCTTCTTGCAGAAGGGACCCTTAGTGCAAAAGTGACCCCTCGTGCAAAAGTAACAACGTGCAAAAGTTTCCCTTCGTGCATATTTGACACCTACCCATTAAAACAGCGTCAAAATATTGTATTTCATTTTATAAGGTGAACGATTACGAAAAAGTAAAAGTTTAAAAACATTTAGTTTTCTAAAGCTTATTTTACAAGAGGTTTTCGAACCATCTTGACTTTAACAAAGTCGAAACTTTACTTTAGTTTTATGCAAAAAAGAACTTATCATATTTCTATTTATCCATACTTATACAACTTATAAAGTTCTTGATTTTATGATGTATATTAACTCAATACTAGTATAATATTAACGATTCGGTTTGTTAGTTTCTTAATGTTAAGTAGTAAAAAATGTTTATAACTATAATAAAAGTGACTGGAAAAAATTACCAGTTTTTTATCAAAATCAAAAACTGCTAGAAACTTAGAAAGATTTCTTTTTAGAAGTTTTTTTGTAATATTTTTTCAAAGTTTTTGTAATAGCAATCACGAAAATTAAGTTTAAGTCAAATAAGAGAAAAAAAGTAAATTTATAAGTATAATATAAATAATGACATGATGTAATTTTTATTTAGTTAATGTCGTTAAATATTTTGAAACTTATGCTTGTACTTACTAATCAGATATGGTAAAAATTTCAATGTCATTTTTTTCAATATACAGCCGTTATAAATAAAGCTTCTAAACGTCAAGCTGTTCTATGAATTATACTTTTTACACTTAATTCATCAAAAATAGACGCATGCTAATCTAAATAAGAAAATCTAGTGTATGTATAACAACTAGGTCTACAACAACTCAAATTATGCCTTTTTTTCCTAAATACTTAATCGTAGGTTTGTGCTGGTGAGAACTTTTGTTTATAAATATACAGTTAGTTATTGTTTATTTAAAAAACTAGTGAAAATAGAAAGTTCCTGTACACAAAAAGTAAAGTACATTATTAAAATAAACACCTTACTAAATTAATTGCGAACCTTTTAGTATTCTCTGTTAATGATTTTATAAAATAACTTGAGAAATATTTTGCAAATATTTTGTAACTAAAACTACAAATATTTTGCAAAATGTTTAGTTTTAGTTACAATGTAACTTATTTCTACTCTTCATTACAAAATCCAGAATGCCTAGATTAAAATCCAAAAATTCCAGACCCTAGAATATCTAGTGTAAACTTAAACAGTTTCTGATTTAGTTCGCTAGATTTACACGCTCGCCGACCGCAGTATTTTTTTGTGATTTTCACTGTAATTGCTTTGTTTTATTTATCATTTATAAAAAGAATTTCTATAAGATCACAAACAGTAAGTAGAATACAAAAAACGTTGCTCACTTTAACTTATCAAATATATTTTAGATTGTATTTTCCAAGCGAGCAAGCGAGAATGATTGGTGGAGAAGTATGTAGAATCAATTTGAAAGTGAAAGTTATTTCATATTCCGATTATTGTCTTACTTGAGCCCAACAATGTGGAAATTCAAAGCATATGCGATAAAAATGAGTTAGCTTTTAAAACTTTGCTTTTTGTTTTTATATATTAAATTTTTGTCATAAATTGCTGTAGATATGAGCGGAAATTTGAACTAGTTAAATGTACATTTTAAAGATAAATACTTTTTTTGATTAACCTACTAATTATAAATTTAAATAAATATTTTAAACTCGCTGTATCAAAAGTGTTAAATACAAGTTTTAGTTTAACCATCTCTTTTTAGACATTATCTACTTTAACTAACATTTTTTATTAAACATCTTTATAATATTATTTTGTTTTTTTTTAAGTTTAGATTTGCGCAGATATCACCATTTTTATAATGTTTAGAGTAAAACTCATTTTTTCACCAATTAAGAAGTTAAAATAGTAAATCAGTATTATACAACTATTTACATTTTACAAGAACTGTCTAAGTGTTTTGTAATATCAAAATTATTTCAAAAAACATTGACTTAATATAAAAAAGTTATGTTTAAAGATTTTTTTTTTTCGTCTTTTCTACTATTGCTTACTTGTTATAGTAAAATCTAATTATATTTTCAATCTTAACTTCTGTTTAATTTTTTTTAACTTGATGTAACAACTTAACAGTACAAGTAATTTGTGGAGTTAAACCTTATACAAGTTTATTTAGTTGTACAAAGATGAATGAGACTTTTATGAGGCACACTACAGAACACACAACAACTATGTACTAAATGTTAGTTTTGTATTGTTTTCAGTATAAAAGTACAATAAAATGCTTTTAATAATAGTTTTTGCAACTAAAACATAAATCTGTTTTTTTTTGCTAAGCGGCAACGACTTAAACTTATTAATACTTTTTTTAAATGTTCTATCGTTCTCTTAATCTATTGCAGCTAATTTAAAAGTATCTCGTATTATAAATAAAACTTATAACAAAAATTATTTTAATATCACAAAGTTGATATACTAGAACAATTTAATTATTCATTTTTTTTTTAAATTTATATAAAAATATTTTCTATTAGATTTTTAGTGAACACTTATTTTTACAAGTATTGTCATTTATTTTTGACATGTAAAGAATTTTTACAATTATTTTTTATTTAAGGTGTATTAATTTCGTGTGAATTTGTTAATATAGATTTTATTTAGAAATATAAACATAACCTTATTGTAACTTAATCAAAATATGTAGAAATACTCCATTGCTTTTTTTACAAACCTTTTAGTATATTTTATATAAAAATTTGAGAATGTTGAGCAAACAAAGAAGATATATTTCAGCTAACCCTTAACAAATACTTCTGTTAGCAAATATTTTGAAATTAAATTTTGAGTAAGTCAACAATTTAAGGTTTCATGAGAAAATACTCAATTGATAAATTAAGCAAAATTATGCAAAATTAATTAGAGATAAATTAACAATTAATAATTACACATTTATAAATCAATTACTAATTTGACTAAGATAAGCATACGTACAAATATAAAAGGAAAACAAACAATGAATAAAATAAAATGAGCGACAAACTAGACAAAACATTAATAACAACTTATAAAGGTTAGATTTCTAAACGTACTGTTGCTTTGCATAACTTAGATCTAAACATTTTTTGTAAATAAAGATTCTAAAACGCTTAGATGATATTATTTACGTGCTTTAATTAAAATTTAGAAATTACTATAATTTTAGCTTTTCGCACAATCATAATTGTTTAATAAGTTTTCAGCTATTGCTGATGACCTATTCGATGGTTTATTCAAACTCGTGTCACCCAACTTTTAAGGGATTTTGAAACACGTTGGTCTCTACTAACATGAAATATTTGGGATGTTCCAATATACACAGTATACACAATCACAGTGGCATTTGAACTTGTAAATGATTTTACTTTCTTCTAGATCGGCGGTGACATCCTTTATAAATACCATTCAAAAGTTTTCTGCTAAATTGGCTTATTCTTAGTTGTACAGAATTAAAAGTAGAGTTGACAATATTTTTGACATTCTATTCAAAAGCTATTGCTTCTTTACCTAAATATGGAAGTCTTGAATATATAGGGTACATTATTGGTCTTTTTTTAATTGGTTTTTACAGTTTAGTGATCGTAAGTAATTCAGTAGATGAACACAATAAACGAACATCAAAGAAAGGTTAGCAATTATCTTTTTATTTTTTATAGTAAACTTTAAATTAAATTTGGGTGTAAATTAGAAATTTTGCTAAATACTTCATCACTAATTGAGATATATTTTACTTAATTTCTCAATGTTTTTAAATGAATCGTGTCTCAAATTTCTATATAATATCGGTACAACTAAAAAGTTATTAAATATATGCTCACTAAATATCTTCAGAAACCTACTGCAGACTAACAAAATTTAATGCACAGTTTTTTCTAAAAATAACAAAACTTTTAAAACTAGTTAATTAATGAGAATAATACGAGTAAAAAAATGATCAACGCAAAAACAACTATTAAACTAAGTCAAACAAAAACAAAATGGCCAATTAAATAAACAAATAAATAAAGACACTTTGTAGTCAATTTTTTTTTTCACATAATTCTAATTTGTTTAAAAAAGTTGAAATAGTCTCTAGTCCAGGGTTTCCCAAAGTGGGCCATGACAGATGTTCAGGGGACCATGAGCAGCAAAGAGGCTAAAGGGTGGGGGGCATGAGCAGTAAAGTAGCCACAGGGGGAACAAGAGGTCATAATTTGAAACAACTTACACTAGATATTCTGGAGTTGATTTTAAAGAGCAAAAAAAAAGGTCTAGGTGTTTTTAATGGTAGTTTTTTGAGTAATCTTGTTAGAGGGGGCCATAGCTTTTTTAATTTCTTTTAAGGGGGGCCATTTGAAAAAAAGTTTGGGAAACCTTGCTCTAGTTTTTCTAGGTCACCTAAAGTACCACATAGGTTAATAGATTCAAATCTCAATAGCTTATAGTTATTAGCACAATCGTGTTATTAAAAACAATTTAAATTTTATTGTTAAAATATTTTTTTCAATATCAAATTATTTTATAAAAGTGTTTGCTACAGTTGAAAAAAATACTTAAACAATTTTCCTAAAGGAAAAAATAAAAATATAGGTAGATATTTTTATAATTTATTAAAACTACAATTTACATCGTAGAATGTTCTTAGAAATATAAGTATAGATTTCTTAAGTTAATAATCACACTTAGTATGATGTATATAATCACAAAACTTAAGTTTTTAAAGTATTTCAATAATTTACAGGTTTACGCATAATGTATTGTAAAAAGAATTATGATTTTTAAACATCACCACAGAAAATACTTAATCTATCTTAGTTTTCACCAAAGAATCATTTACTCGTTTACAATTTCAAAGACGGGTGGGAACCACTTTGCAAATTTCTTAACTTGCCAGTACCAAACAAGCAGTTTCCACATAAAAACAAGAAGGGAAACATCGTTCGAAAAGTTATGGAAACGCATCCACTGTTTATAAGGACGCAAAGAGAAATTATGTTCAGTTTTTCTGTGCTTATTGGAGCGATTGCTTATGCTGTTTATAATGTTTTTTCAAAAGTTTTGTTGAAACTTTTATTCAATATTTGAAGAAAATTTTACACTAAATGTGTTTTTGATGTGATATATATCATATAGTAGTATCAAAAGTTACTTTGAAAAAATAAATTCTATAAGTTTATAAACATTTTCATTGTTGTTCTGTAACATAAAATAAACTTTTTTGGTACTCAAACATTTTATGATAGTTCTCGTTTAAAATAATATCTTTTTTTTCGCTTACTAAAATAAAATAAAATAGTACTTTAAAATATTTTTTTGTTGATTTGAAGTTTGATGTTTGAATTTGCAATGTATAACAATTCCATTTATATAGCTATAACTAGTTGTGTATTTAGCAAACCAAAATTTTATATGTTCTATTCAACTCTTATCCTTTTTTTATCTACCCTTTAGATTTTCATGTTGTGATAAAGGTTTTTTGATTTGCTGTTCATCAACTATCAAACTACACGTTTGTGTTTGTCTTCACGTGTTCTTGTTTATTTTGTTTATTGTAAAGCTACTTGTTCTACAGACTTAAGATATTCATCAAAACAAAACAACTATTAATCACAATTGAAATTAACATGTTATCTTAATTTATTTTAAATAAAACGTTGATGATATCACTTTTATTAATTATACTGTACTTATAGTACTCTATAATTAATTCTAGAGTACAAATTAAAAATTTAACTTAAACAAAACTATATCGTTATAATAATAAAACTATGGTAAATTAATTACTTTCAATATGTATATGTTAACAACAATTTGAATTTATATAGTAACAAATGTTTCAAAACTATATAGATTGACTGATTTTGAATAATTTATAAGAATTTTTTAAACTTTACAGCTCTTTTATAGTAATAGTTGTTTTAAAAGTGTTTTTTTTTTGTACTTTTATTAAGAAATGTTATATGTACTTAAAACATTTGTAATATCTATCAGTGAATCCATTTTTAGCACTGAATATTTTTCATTGAAAATTTCAAGTAGTATCTTTTCAGTAGTAACTAAAAAATGGTACTTTTTTTAATCATTTTCAAACTAGCTCTTTTTAAGTTATACATAAGTTTTTGATAAAAATAATTAAGTTTTAAAAATATTTCTTGTTGACTTTAAATATCATTAAAATTTTTTATTTATTTTAAATCAGACTCCTAGCTAAAGTGTCACTCTGTGCTTAAGTGTCATCCTGTGCTAAAGTGTCACCCCGTGCTAGAGTGTCACTCATTGCTAAAGTGACACTCCGTGCTAAATTGACGCCGTGCTAAAGTTTCACTCCGTGCTAAAGTGTCACTCCGTGCTAAAGTGTTACTCCGTGATAAAGTATCACTCTTTGCTTACGTGTCATTCCGTTCTAAGGTGCCACTCTGTGCAAAAGTGACGCCCGTGCTTTTCTGACCCGTTCCCGTTTGCTCACTATTAAAATAAGAGCACACGAAAAAATGTACTTGCTTTTTAAGATATACTCTTCAAGATAAAAACTGCGTACGGGCAATACGTTTCTACTTTGCGGACTGCATCAGGCCTCCAAACCGCAGTATTACAACCTCTAATTATGGCGATTAAAGTGAAGAAGAATAAATTTCATATTTTATAAATTTAAGTAAACCATTCTTGTTCAAAAAAAAACTAGTTTGCCGAAGAAGGATCTGAAAGTACTTCAAACAATATAATAAGTATGAAATTAAAACTTTGTCTTATATGTCGAAAGGGTAAAATATGCAGGAAGACGCTTTTGCACGGGTTGAATTTTTTTTTTGTTAGTTTAATTTTATATTATATTTTATTATTACTATTACCCCTAACTTAACCCTTACCCTCAGTCGGTATTTCTTTTTTATTATTATATTTCTTGTTTTTTTCTTTGATTAGTAATTTTATTAGGTTCTTTTTTTCTTTTTAGCCCTAACCCTTACTCTCGGTCGGTAACTGTTTTTTTTTTGTTACTTTTTTATAGTTTTTTACTTTTTCTTATTTATTTTTACTATCACTGTTACCCCTAACCCTTACCCTCGGTCGGTAATTATTTTTTGTCTTTTTGATTTTTATTTTCTTTTTCTGTTTTTTTTTTCACTCTCGTGCAAAAACGACCCTTCGTGCATATTAGACCCTTCGTGCAAAAGTGTCTTCGTGCATATTTGACCTGTTCTCATTTTATATATAGTTTTATAGATTTAGTATAACCTTATTTACAAACTACTTATAACTATTTTGCCATTAATATCACAGTAACAAGTGCATTAAATTTAAAACCTTTTAACAGCTATGCTAACAAGATCACAAGTTTTTTTAAATTATAATATAAAAATACATTTAACAATCTTTAATTAAATACAATTAGCTAAATACAACTCATATTTATTAAAAATCAAACTTGATAACGATTTAATGAAGTTTCAAAGTCAATAAAGTCGAATAAAAATGGTTACTCGTTTAAGCGTTCAGTTTTCTAATAAGAATTTTGATAGTATTGGTTTTTAAACTAAAAGGAAACTTAAGTATTGGTTTTTTGACCATTTCTTACATTCATTAACATAGAATAGAACATCTATTTACAATAGTACGAAAAGTTAAAAATCAATCTCTTAAACATTCTCAACATAGTTCTTTTTTTCCGTTTTATAACTCCTATAAAAAAAGTGGATTTTTTTTTATTTAACTTCAACATCTAATTAACACTAGTTTTTATAAAATACATATAATAAGTTCATTTTGTGTAAACTAAATTCATAAATAAATAGAGTATGAGCTACGACCTAAAAACTTAAATACATTCTAAATCTATTAAATTAAAAAAATTTTTATACACTAATTTAGTTTCTTAACGCCGCTAGTCTCTTTTCAATGTCTTCATCTTCCTTTTCACTCTCTTCTTCATGTTCGCGGGATGTCCTCGGCACTGAAACTTGAGGCAAAGCAGAGTCTTTAGCTTTAGGAAGAGCTCCAACAATTTCGGCCAGGACCTTGTCAATTTCGGTCTGGGTGTCCTCGTCGTCAAGGTCGTCGTCCTCAAGGACATCATCCATCGTTTCCTCCACCATTTCCGACATCATGCCCATTTTGGTCAGTTCCTTACTCATGGCCATCATGTTGTTGCGAATAGTGTCCACTTTGACCAGGGACTGCATCGCCTTCATTACTTCTGTGGACTGCTGAAAGGCCCCTGACACTTTTACCATGGCAACCTGGTTCTTTACCTGACAAGTTATAGAAAAAAATGACAATATTGATTTTACATTTTGTACTATAAGAATTGTTAAATACTAGCTTTAATCATCTGTCAGGAGTAAATATCCTTATATAAATATTTTTGATCAGTTTCTAAGATACAAAACTTTTTTTTATCTATCGTTAAAAATTAGGCTAGGGGTAGACAACGTACGACTCACGGACAAGCTCCATCCCAATAAGAGAAATCTCTTGCCAACCACATATCTTTTTAACTTTAAAATATCTTGTTCACATTAAGAAATATTTCTTTTTAATAACAGATGTTTTTGAATGTGGTAGTAATTATATTTTTAGTTACAACATTGGTCATTAAATGATTCATCAAGTGCATTTTTACTTTTAATTTTTTTTGTACCATTTTTTTTTCAGTTATGCAGCTCGCTTAGACTTTTTAAAGAAATCCAGCTCGCAAAAGTTTTCATTAAAACATGGACCGCTTGATAGAAAAGCTGCCCAACCCCATATATTAGGCTATGATCTAGCATTTATAAGCATTTTATTTAGTTTATTTTAATATTCGCTTCCATTACCACATAAAATAATATAAGGTATGTATTGTTAACAGCAACAAAAATTATTAAAAAAGTTATTTAACTTAATCTTAAAATTTTAATTATGTAAACTTTATTGCAGCATTTAAATAAGTTTATTTTGTATTAATAGTAGGCCAGTAAACTACGCTCTATTGAGAAACAGTTTTCGGTTAGCGACATACGTTTAATTAATAAAAAAATACCTAATTTGTAATACTTTATAATAAAAATTGTCACTCATGTTAATTTAATTATAGACAAGGTTGAAAGACTTTTTCAATAAGGTTTAATTTGTTAAACATACTTTTGTCTTTTTTAACCAAAGTTTAAGCTACATGCGTATAAAGAAAAACGTTTTTTTTTTATAAAACCAGCCATTAATCTTAAAAATATATCGAACCCTAATTTATTTAATAGTATTTTTTTGAATTGTAAAAAAACTGTTTAAGGTAAAAAACAATTACTGTGGTTAAAATAGTAACTTTGAAATATAACCAAATACACCAGTATTTTGTTACACTCTAATACTGTAGTAACAGTTTAGTAGGAATTTAAAGAGATAGCTCCTAACAAGTCTGACGGTATATTCATGAATTTCATTAAATAAGATTATTCAATTAAAGAAAAAACAGGTTCTTCGAAGTATTTAAGAAAATATTATTCTTTGAAAGTTGATATCTTTTTTAATGATACATAAAATTCTTTATAACATCATATAAAACAAAGACTTTAGATAGACATTAACTAAAATATAAAAATCTTACATTTCTAAACTTAAAAAATAAATTATAATTAAAAAAACATATGAATTAATTTTACAAACTTGGTAATCAAGCGACTTGAGTTGCGCAATCGAGTTATGAAATCTAGAAATGGTCTTGTTGGAATCAACAATTTCCTTTGCCAGTATCCTACAAGCTTCTCTGTCACCATTTTTAGCTAATTTCTTTATTTCAATTTCCACCTTCTTTTTTGCATTGTTGACCTCAAACACTTGTCTCTGCAAACCTCTTTGCTCTTTTCTACAACTCGACGAGACTTCTCGTGCTTTTTCACGTAGGTCAACTTTTTTATTTTTGCGAAACAGCTTTTTCAAGAAACCCATGTTTGTGTTCTTTGTTTTATTTTTGTTCATAAATCTAATCAAAGATGTTTTTATAATAAATCATCTTACACTTAGCACAAAACTTTTAATATATACATTACCAGCTTTAGTACATTAATTAACATTTAATGTAATCATATGATTTTATCGTAAATATTAAGTTTTGTTTTTAGTTTATAAGTTTTATAGTAAAAACTAAATGTTGAAATAGTAAATTGTATTAACCGGTTAGTATATAAACATTTGTAAACACTAAAAAAATTACTGATTTTAAAATAATTAACTAACTTTATTAAATGTTTAGATTTTTTAGCAATTACATTAAAGATAAATTTGCGTTCATTTTTATGCATTAAAAAATATCAAAAAAACATGTTGAGACTCTCAATTCTTACTAATATAATTTAAAGGTATTTTTATTGTTTCTATTTAAAAGCTATATAAATTGCAAACCCCAATATTTATTTTAAAATGGTAGGTATCAAATTTAATTTTCTTTTTTTTTTTTGATACTTTGAGCAAACTTTTAACTACTGCTTGTAATAAGCTTTTATTGAGATAACATATTTAAAGTTCTATAATAAGACAACATATGTCATTTAAGTTTGAATAATTCATCATAGTAGAAGCGTAAAACTAAAAGCTATAAAATTGCCTTACCGTAAATTCAAAGCTAACACATCAAAACAACATAACATAAAATTACCTTGCGTAGAATTATAAATTACATATACTAAGATTTTGTATAAATACTAAAATTAAAAACGAAAAGTTTCCTTTTTTTATTAGTTTCTCCACTATTTATTTTGATTTAATTAAAAATTCTATCACTTATGGTTTAAACAAAGTTTTATTTTCTCAAATGAAAAAATTATAAGATTAAGAAAAGTCATACTTTTCATATTCTTATAACTTGTATTAATTTACTTTGTTCGAAAAATAAAGATATTAAATTAAACAAAATTTAATTTTCATTGCTCTTAAATAAATGATTGATTTTAAGTGATAAAAAATATAAACACAGTTGATGAATTAATGAAAAGATAAACTACGTTTAAATTTGTTGCAAACAACTTTAAAACAGCCTTTTTTTTTGAAGCAAAAACTTTTAGTTATAAATTAAGCTCAAAAACAAAACAATGAAATATTTTATCAATCTTCGAGTACTATTTACAAAAACAAAATTAATCTCCATAAATGTTTACAATACAAGGTTTACAATGAGTTATTGCTACTACTATTACAAATGGAATAAACTTACTGAATTGGTGCATATGATGTTAACAATGATGCATGAAGTATAGATGTAAAAGATATTAATTAATCAAGTATAAAAACGTTTAGCTGACATTACTTAAGCAATTATATTTATACATATCAAGTTTTTTTAACTACACAACTATAAGAAAAATAATATAAACTATGAAGTCAAATTAGTTGCTTTCTTTTCTATAAGTTAAATAAAAAGCGTAGTTAAATAAGTACATTTTAAGAAATTTATATGTTAAAAACACGTTGTAATGAAAAAACTTTAATCAAATAAGATAATGCATTATTTTCCGTAATAAACAGTTTTATTTTTATCTCTAGGGTTGACACCTAAAAGTACGTTTTTGGTATGCTAGTAAAGTTTATAAAACAATAAAAACTCACAGATTAAAAAAAACTAATTGTTTTTATAATACAAATTACAAATACAAAATACAAATCCAAAACATTTTTGGTTTTTAATCGAAGTTGCATAATAAAAAATATAAAGTGTATTTTATTTCATAACATAAGATTACTTATAATTTTTTTTTACATAAAAAAGACCAGTGTTTTCAAAGTGTGAACAGTAAATTTAATGAGTAGAATTATTTTAAATAAGTAAACATTGTATTTTATAATAGTTGTAGTTCCTATTTATTAATAGTTCTCAACAGTTTGTAATAAAGTTTGTAATAAGAAAAAAATAAATAAAAAACAATAATATTTTTTTACATTAAAAAAAGACTAATTAATTACCTAGTGTGAAGAATTTGATTTTAACTGAATTACTATGAAAAAAATTTAGTTTTAAACGTTAATGTTAAAAATAATTAGGCTACAAAATTAAAATAGTTTTAATTCAAATTTAACATATTTCAAGTTTAAATTTTTATCTCAGTATTAAAATTCTCTAAAATATAGTATAAATAATACCTTACTATAATTAATTTTATTTTTTAAGGTTTATACATTCTGCATAAATCAACTTGTAGCAACTAAAACTATACAATTTTCTAAAAAAAACAGGCAACTTTATTTGTATGTTTGCAACTTTACCTAAGTATTTTATATTTGTAACACAAAGATGTACGTAAATTCAGATTATCATCACACTTGAACGACTTTTTACTAACCTTAATTGGTGGATAGTTATATTATGTATAGTCTATTGTTTAGAACAGTTAGAAATATAATTTAAGATTCTAATAAGTTATAAAAGTTGGTCAATGACACCTATTAATTTAGATACAGTATTAAAAATATATTTAGCTATACTCTAATCATGTAGTTTAGCACAAGCTGTAGAATAACCTGAAAGTTGCATCAGCTTTGCAAAAAGGTAAAAAAAATTCTATACGTTTTTATCATAATCAATTAATCAGAGTTTTCTTTTGAATTTGAATATTTACTAATTACATTAAAATTAGCTTAATAAATCTAAAATTTTAAGTATTTTCTTAAATGCTTATTTTTGCATTTGTTCTACTTTATTCTTTTACACTTGGCATGAGGCTTTTCAAAAACTTTTATGAAGATAGTTTAACTTAAAAAGACTTCAAACTAATGTACCTTTTTAATTAAACTAACTTATTAAATTTTGGTTAAAAGAAACAAGTCTTGAAGTTGAACTATAAATACTTTTTTATGTAAACTTTAGCTATCAACTGGATACAATTCTAACTTTAAATGGTTTGTTAAAATGTACTAAGAAAATATTTTTATTTATTTTCAACATCTCAATTTTTAAAATTTTATTTTCTTGAATATTATTAAAAAAAATATATAGAAAGTAGTTAGTAGAATCTTTTATACATATATTTATTTTTCTTTTACAGTTGTGTAGAACCAATATACTATTTAGACCTTTTATAAAGTTTTAAAAAGTAATCATAATAAAATTTAAAGTGAACCAAGCAGCCTTTTAAATGTGTGTTTACATCATATCTATCTCTAAAATAAATAAAAATAGCTGACTACAACATATACAACGTTTTTTTAATGAACTAATATGTACCAAAACTAAAACTGTTGTAAATGTTTTGTTATTTTGACAACAAAATATTGAGTATAATTTGAAGTCTTAAATGGACTTTACTTGAAAAAAAAACTCTTTCAAGTTTTAATTGTTATAAGTTTCTACTTAAAAAAGTACTCTTAATTTGCAATAAATTCAAAAGCAAAACTATGTACACAATAGTTCATCAGTTTTTAACTTTCTTTGACAAACACTTTAGTTTGAGTTGTAAAAAATCTTTTAAATTTTAAAATAACTTTTAAGACTAAAGTAAAAAGGACATTTTGTTAACAAACTTTTATTAAAGCTCGTAACAGGGCTAGAAGTAACAGTTTAAAGTTTAAATTTTAAACCTTGACACACGATTTTGATAGTAATAAAACAGTTTTCATAAACGAAATTCGATTTTTGTTTTTTTCTGTGTAAATTTATATAATATTCTATATATATTATTTTTTGAAAACTTTTTATTTGTAAGATTTGTTTGAGGATTTTTACAATTACTATATTTATTATTCTTTTGTGTAAAATATTTTACTCTTTTCTTCTTTGTCTATCTCTAACATATGTCTTTTTACAAGCAATTGAGTATTAATAAGCATACAAATGGTTTCTGAAGGCTCTAATTGTCTAATAATTACCATATAAGGACCAGAATTCCAGAAATAAAGAGTTCTGAATACTTAATAAATATTTGTTTTGTTAGCACTTAAAATTTAATGCTCGAGTTATCGTTCGGATATTTTCTTAAAGAAATCTCTGGCTTTCTTGTTGCCGCATTGTTTATTAAAAAATATTATAACAAAAAAGGCTTTGCGTTCTAATCCATAGAGACATAGTTATGAAAGTTTATCGATGAATCGTTATGTCATTATAAGTTTAAGCAAACAGCCTTGGATATTAAAACACTGATGCATCAACTTTGCAACAAAGGCTAAAACAATGTTTGCTAATTTAAAACAAACAAAAAAGTTTTTAAATTGATACCAAGCTAAGCTGTGTCTAACGTAATAATTATGAGGTTAATTTATTAAATAACTATACTCTGAATTTGCAAAATTTACTGGTAAGATGGGAGATGAAATATGAGACTTAGTAAGGCTCTTTTTACTATACAACCTCTGAAATACATAAATATAGCTACTGTGTAAACAGGTTTTCAGTTCTAAATAAAGCTTTTAAATGCGAACAAAAATGGGTATCTAAACACATGAAGGAAATATTTTGCAATCATGGCTTCGATATACACATCTAAAAAGGTATGTTTAAAGCTGACTTCTTAGATATTTTTATTTTTGCTTAAGGGAAGATACGTATGATTATTACAGAAAAGCCAACAGTAAAATCTTATAAATCCATAACTAATCCAATTACTAAAAAAAAACTATAACAATCAGTCCAATGATAGGTAATCAGTCTAATGATACGTAACTGTCTTTGCAAATTAACTGCCAACAAACACATCTTTGATGTTTGAAAAATCAAATAATGACGGTCTTGTAAAAAATGACCACGAAG
Organism: Thalia democratica; assembly: GCF_965202585.1. Lineage (NCBI taxonomy): Eukaryota > Metazoa > Chordata > Thaliacea > Salpida > Salpidae > Thalia > Thalia democratica. The sequence goes on along the minus strand of NW_028140397.1, from coordinate 5,483 downwards.
AGATAATGAATTTGAATGCCACATACAGAGTATCATACAATAAAAGCTACAGAAGCAGAAAAATTATAAAATTCATCCTCCTTTCTGTAATCCTGTTAAAACCATCTTAAAATTTTAAATTTAGGTTTTTAGAAAAGTTCCAGTTCAAATATTTTACAAAATAACATAAAACTGAGTTATAGCTGCTTAACTGATTTAAAAGTATTATAGAACCATACATTCGAAAAATGCTACACAAATCTAATTTGATTGATAAACTCTGTATTTACAGAAAAGATACCGCATGCCATTTCAATGGACAATACTTGCTGAAAGGAGTATATAAATCAAGCTACCAGCCAAAATGTAACCAAAGAGTACATTAGATCAACTGAAGTTATTTTTAAGACATTATATAGCCTACATAAGTAAAATTTTAAGTTAAAAAAATGTACTCAAACAACTCTATCTAGATAAATACAAAAGTTTAAGCTGAAAAATAGCGAGGTCACTTGGTCTATTATTACCCACAAAACCCAATGCAGGGTTGCCACAGATCAAGCTGAGAAAAATCTCCTGACTTTTTAGTAAAAATTTCCTGACTTTTCTAAATCAAACTACTTTTAATTAAAACTTATTGTAAAATACATAATCAACACTTGAAACTATATAAAGTTTTCAATCTTATTTTCATACAGGTTAAAACAACAGTTTTTTTTTTGCTGAATTCAATCATCTGACTTCCATTACATCACTTGAACCATCTGTGTATGATTGATGTATTTGCAATAAAGAGCTCTATCAGCAAAATACTTGTATTATTACCTTATAAACACAACTTGTCTGAAAAAAGACACAATTTTTTAGCATTTCCTAATATAAATGTATCTAAATAAACGAAAAGACATATAAGGAACTTTTACAATTAAAACCTTAAAACAATAACGAAATTTTACAATTAAAACCTTAAAAGAATAAATAAGTTAATCAGACACTGTTTTTTTAATTATATCTAGTAAAATTTATTTTCTCCGTTTCTTTGTTAATACTTCAACCTCTTCATCTAATTAAAATATTGTTTCCTTTATCTGGTCTGCATCCCGCTTCATTTTCTTGAGAGTTAAAACCATTTGCCTCATTTTATTTAAATCGTGCTCATTTTTTGCCCCTACAATTGTCGAAAAGATTTTTTTCTTTAAGTCTAGCCACAACTTGTGGGCTTCATTTTTTTTTCTATTTGCATTCATTTATCTTTACCTCAATTTTTGCTGCCTAAATTATTAACTAAAACAAAAAACACTTTGACCAAAAAATTATGCTATATAAACTTTTGTGTATATATCACAGTTTAAGTATGGAAAGTGTCCTTGCTACAGATCATCAATACTAAAAAGCTAACAAAAACTGCTTGTTCAAGTAGGGTAGTTGTTCATTATGGCAATAGAAAAATTCTGCAGTTTAGCAGTTGATATTTTATTCATTTAAACTAGATGAAGGCATTGAAACTCAAATAATTTTGTAAATTTCTAGAAAAAATTTGCATTTTTAGTCTGACTTTCAAGGATTTCTAATTAATTTTTTACCACCTGCTTAGGATAATATGGAATTTTGTAAATTTAAACTGACAAAATCTAACTTTTTATTAGTTTTTTTTTTAATTTCCTGACCTTGTGGCAACCCTGCCAATGTAAAGTACAACTTTAATTAAAACTGTGCTCAATTTGCAAATCATAGAAAATGGCAATCAACGAAGCCAACAGAGATTGTTTTTTAGTTAAACAAAAGTTATATCTACTCTACAGTGTGTCCACTTTTAGCAGATAAACAACTTGTTTTTAATGTAAGTTTTGCAGAAATAAAGAACTCAGAATAATCACTCTACATTTTTTTTAATTTAAAACATGGTAGCTTAACTTTTACGCGATGCCATAATGGCAACTTTGCTTATAAATTATAACTATTAAGCAAAGTTGCCTGGATGCTAATGTTGCTATGCCAACTTAACAATAGTTTTTTTGTTTCAACTTCAAATTTCATGCTCAGCAATATTTGTGAATAATTATAACACTCATGGTTGCCACTGATCAAGCTCAGAAAAACTTCCTGACTTTTTACCAAAATTTTCCTGACTTTTCTAAATCAATTTTACTTATATAAATTGTTCACTTAGTTTAATAAAGTACTACCAAAACTATTTAATATAAAATCCTTAAAATAAAAATCAATTAAAAAAGAATATACTTAAGTAACTGTAAAAAAAAACATACAAAAGTAAACTATATATCTGTTGTATAAAATATTTCCTCTCATCATTTAGTATAAAGTTTGTAACAAATAAATATACTCTCATTTACTTTAAAAACTTAAGTTACTCTACAAAAAATACAAACAATAAGTAAACTTAATCTTGGCATATACCTCTCTTATAACTTAATTTATAAATTAAAACAACTTTGAAAAAATTATAAACAGGTAAAGTATACATATTAACTTGTTACATAAAATACTAAACTAACTACTTAGTTATAAAGAACTCATTAATTTAAACCAAAAACACTTTAATTCTAAAATTATGCTATATAAACTTTTGTGTATATATCACAGTTTCACTATGGAAGTGTCCTTGCTACAGATCACCAATACTAAAAAGCTTACAAAATCTGCTTGTTCAAGTAGGGTACTTGTTAAATATGCTAATAGAAAATGCTTGCAGTTTTATAAAGGATATTTTACTAATTTATACCAGGTGAAGGCATTGGAAATAAAATTAAATATTTATGTAAATTTCTAGGAAAATTTTGGAATTTTTTCTGACTTTAAAGGACTTTTAATTATTTTTTACCATTTGAAGGCTTTGGAATACAAGGAATTATGTAAATTTAAACTGCAAAATCTGACTTTTTTTTAACTTTTATCAAATTTCCTGACTTTTTTTCAAAACCCCCCATTTTTTCCTGACTTTTGTCATTTTTTTAAATTTTTCCTGACCGAGTGGCAATCCTGAAAATTTTTGGATTTACAAATAGCATGAATATTATTGGTTATATTAATAAATTAATATGCTTATGTTAATAACAAGGCACAAGTGAAAATACCATGCATAATGAGAAATTCTTAACTAAATCAAATATACCAAATGCAAAGCTTAGAAGTATTGTAAATCTTATGAACTTTTATTCTAGCGTATCAAAAAAGTTTAAAACACGTTTTATCTTTAAGATTTAAATAAGTTCATTATTATATCGTCATCTTTTTACAGTGTTTTTTCTGATATGTTTATTAATTCTTCCAACTTTCAAAAATATTTTATTTAACAGTTTAATGCTCTAAAAACAATAGAAAAAACATCATTTGAATTATTTAAAGTTTATAATAAGCTTATATGACTACATAGTTTTAAAGTTCACTTCAAAATATTTTTGTTTTTTTCTAGATCTACTTGAGCCTATGTTTAAGTTTTAAAAATATTCAACTCTCCCATAAAGTTAAAACTAGAAACAAAGTTTTAAGTAAACTATTTCCATTACAAACTAGAAATCTAGTTTAAAAATAAACAAAATTTATTTTTAAGTAAGTATTGGTTAAAATGTGTTATATAGAAGTAAAGTTCCATTTTCAAGTAAAGGTTATTTTATAAGTTAATAAGATAAGGACTTTTAAAGCTAAAACACCTTATGTCAGTTTTAGACGATCAAGTTGGCGATTTATAACAGTTTTATAATTCATACCTTTTGTAATGTAACTTCCATTATCAAAAATGTTAAAATGAAATTATATAAGAATATCTTTGGTCAAATAAACTATTAAACAACTATATTATTTCCTAAACAATAAAGCTTTAAGATTTTAAAACTATATAAAGAGGTAGTGTTAAAATTTTTTCTACTTTATTTTTGCATAAAATATATTATATTTTTACTAAAAGTTTGCAGACCTAAAGCTAAGCTGTTTACATACAAACTAATCTGTTTCAAAATAATTTGTTTTAGATATAGGTAGATTATTTCCAACCATTTTTTTATTTTTAATAATGATAATAATAGTAAGGTTCTGAAAGCTTCTTGTATCTTTAACTTTTTTTTCTAAAAAAACTTAGTAAAGTTGAGGTTTAAATAATCAAATAACTTTCAAGGCAATTTATATAGAACAAGTTGTTCATATGTTAAAAATGAAATCAACTTACTTTTATTTAAAGATTTAAAAATGTTAAGATTTATCAAAAAAACAACTCAAAAAAGATCAAAATACTTGACATATTAAACGCATCTAAAATAAGAAAGTTTTAAATGAACTTTTGATTTTACTTTTTCAAAAGTTTTGAAAAACTTAAAACAATTATAAATTTTTAAGACATCTTCATTTTTATACACTACACGTAAAATTTCAAAAACTTTAATCAAAATTGTTTCCGTAAACATAATTTCAAAACAAAATATAAAAACTTTAGAATAAAACTATGTATAAAACCTATAAATTATTAAAAAACAAAGTTTTAAATTAAGTAAAAAAAAATATTTTCGATCGTTTGATTTGAGTTTCAACACAAATAAAATAGATAGTAAAATGTACAAATTTTAGAACTTTGAGATAGAAAATTAAAACAGTTTACGTCTCATTAACCCCTCAAAGCGGCTAATCTCTTTTCCATGTCTTCATCTTCACTTTCGCTTTCTTCTTCTTCTACGCGGGAAGTCCCCGGCACAGAAACTTGAGGAAGGGCAGAGTCTTCGGCTTGGGGCAAACTTCCAACAACTCCCTGGGTGATTTCGGCCAGGACCTTGTCAATTTCGGTCTGGGTGTCCTCGTCGTCAAGGTCGTCGTCCTCAAGGACATCGTCCATCGTTTCCTCCATCATTTCCGACATCATGCCCATTTTGGTCAGTTCCTTACTCATGGCCATCATGTTGTTGCGAATAGTGTCCACTTTGACCAGGGACTGCATCGCCTTCATTACTTCTGTGGACTGCTGAAAGGCCCCTGACACTTTTACCATGGCAACCTGGTTCTTTACCTAGAAAGAATAAATATTTAGACTAAAGATAGTTGAGCAAGTAGCTGTCTTGCTACATTTCTATACATAAAAATAAATGCTTTTATTCGAAAATTTCGAGCATAATATTTTATGACGTCTTATACAAAATGAGAAATTTGTAATGTATACCATGAAATTTAAAAAATAATAATAGAATCAGAAATTAAAAAAGCATTTAAAGAGTTTTTTGAAATTTTAACCTTTCCCTATGAATAGAATATAAACTGAACTTTTTCGCTTTAATATCTGAACTTTAAAACTAGAAATGAAAGTCAATAACTGTTATATTATTATTAGAAAAAATAAACTGAGTATTTGTCAAAATAAAACTTGTGCTAATCAAACTAGTTTTAAAAATTTACTACATAATAAATACACCAGTACAACTCTAGAATCAAACAAACTTGGTATTCGAGCGACTTGAGTTGCGCAATCGAAGTGTGAATTCTTGAAATGGCTTTCTTCGTGTGAA
>NW_028140396.1:0-27935 GCF_965202585.1 Thalia democratica | reverse complement strand
GAATTCAGTTAGTAAGCCTGACCGCCAAACCAGATAAAAGTTAGGTACTGAGCTCTAAGAAGTAGTTCGGTTTTGAGTTAAAGTGGTAGCGGACAGCTTTCGTAATTTGTGCAAAAGTCCTTCCGCTGCGAGCTGCTCCTATCGGAGCAGCTCTTGCTCCCGGGACTTTTGCACAAATAACGAAAGCCGTCCTTTTCGCCACGTCCTTATGCTGGTCGGCACCTAATTAGTTTTTTGTTTGATGTACGAGTAGTTACGCAAGTTCTTTTAGTATGTTGTTTTTCTCTTATATACTTGTGAGTATCCAGATGCATGTTTGATATTAAAAACATCTGAATTACAGTAAAGTTTCATGTTTTATAGTATATAACATTGATGTAGTACTCCAAATGGTACAGTTTTGGAGTAGACAATCAATTTATTATTCTATATATAACACTTCACTTATTGTAGTTTGGTTTATTAGTATCAATCTACTGTATTTCGTCTCATAAATTTACTAGTTGTACATACCAGTTAGTTTACCTATAAAAGTCTTCTATTGCGTATATTATAGTGTCATTCTATTGCAATTCAAATTACCAAATTAAAGTTACCAAGTCTCATAAACTGCAAATAAATTCTTAGTTTAGTATTTAATTATACTTTAGACCAGCTGTTCCTAACTTTTTTTCACGTTTTACCCATTATTGGAAAATAATTACTTAATTAATCCCAATTTACATTACTTCAGTGCCGGTTACTCATGATTTATTTAAGGCTCTCAAATGATAGAGGAATAGTTTCTGTATCATTTGTTTCAGTTATACTAGTAGATTAATTACTGAGATTTAAGCGTCGATAGGCTTTAATGAGAAAAACAATGGTTGTGCAAAATATGTTATTAATGTTGGTACATTGCATTCTTAATGGTACAGAACCATATACTTTTGTAAGTAGTATATCTAAGGTTTAAGTATGTGGAAGGTTTATGCCACTTAGACAGAAACTAAGCTAAAATTTTCCATTTACATAAGTAAGTATTTACGTCTCAAAATGTATAAATAAAGTTTGGACATCTTTTAAAGTAGACAATTACAAAATACCGTTTTTGTCCATAATTTTTCAGGTAATTTTTTAACATTTCTTGTTTTCACCTACTTACAATTATTACGTCATGACCCTGTAGTCTCATACAGTATAAACTTAGTAATTTTTACTTATACTTTAGTTGTATACGGATATTATCTTTTGGATTATAAATTATTAGGTTTGTTTCAAATAAAACTAATTGTATGTACATAATAAGTATTGGATAAGGTGTACCTTAGTTAAACAAACAGTTATAAATGAATCTAATTTTTAAATTACCTCTTAATAGTACTTAATCATTAATTATTATGTTGTTGCGCTGGTTTATATCTGTCATTGTAAGTTATAACCTGGCCCGTAATATATATAAGCTCATTTCTCAGTTACTTACGTAGTGACCCGCGTATATTTCTACGTAAAGTAGATGGTGACCTTATAAACATATTAAGATTGTCTTTAAGTTTAATAAGTTAACTGTCTTTAAAATGTATAAAAAGCATCAAAGTTTGTTTAATAATGTACTTATATACTACTTTTTGATTCAGTTTTAAACTAATTCAATGGATACTGTGCTTATTCCAATAAAATATTTTGTTTACTTTTTGTTTAAGCAGTTAATTTATGGTTACAAATGTAAATCTTAAAATTAATACTAAGGTTTAAACCTAAAATTAGAAATATAGCAATGATTTTTTTATGAATAAAGTTCGAGTACTAGTGCCTGCTAATAGTTTAACTTCTAACTCATATCATGCAGTTAACCCAGTTTGAAATGTGTTCAAAAACCAAATACAGTAACCTCTTGCATCTTTACGCACTCATGAATCTTTTCGAATTCTTCATCAGTAAAAATGAGTGTACTCGGTTGCGTCATTTTTTTTAAATAAAACTAAATCTGAACAATAAAAATAAGCTCGTAAAGGCCAGTACGGTAGAGAAGAAAAACTACTAAAAGTTTGATGACTTATAATGAATTGAAAAGACTCTACTAAGAAAAAAATGAGTTTATTGAAAAAATAAACTAACTAAAAAAAGTTCAGATCGGCAAACTATAGTAACACAACTAAACTTAAATTTATATTCGCCTGCAGTTGTACTGGTTGTAACTTTTTATTTACTCTTAAAAAATAACGCTCTTGTTCTAAAAGTTCTCATTTTTCATCGTTTATATAAAGTTTTAGGTATTTTTTTGCATAGATTTTTGTGCCCGAAATGATAGAGACATTTGTTTTTGAGTAGTGGCAAGTTTTAAAATAAATAAATAAAATTTCAAAAATAAAACTTACTTGTTCATTTTTATTGAATTTTGTTGCTAAAAAATTTGCATAAATTTTCATATTTACAGTTCTGTCTAGTTTTCAGATAAAAACTACTTTAGCTTGTTTATATCAGTTAGGTAAACTTGCTGGTTTTATTATAAATGTATTTGACTCGAAATTCTTTTGGAGTTGAATATTTAAGTTAATGGAAGTTTACAAAAACAAACATAAATAAAATATTATCAATAAACATTTGTGTCTAATTTTTGTGCTAAAACATTCAATTTAATTGAGTTTAGTTTGTTGAACAAATAAAGTAAAGGGTTTTTGTATTTTAATAAGTTTCTTTGTTCCTATACTCTAGTGTTGTACATTTATTATTGTTAACAAGTTACAGGTTTTTACATTTAATGTTTATTGATTTGATTTTTACACGTTTAATTGCTTATATAAAACCTTTGAACTCAAACACAAGTTTAAAACTGAAATTATGAATGTAGAACAGTTATCAGCATAGTTCAAATTTTTCTGATTTTCAAAGAATTTAATAAGTTATGTTCTTTCATTTAGATTTAAGCAACAAAAATCAAAACTGCGTTTAATATGTACACTGGCTCTGCTTATGCAGCTTTTGAATTAGTTTTTTGTTTGATGTACGAGTAGTTACGCACGTTTTTTTAGTATGTTAATTATCTTTTAAACTTGTAATTAACATATTTAAAGATAAAAATTTCAAGAAGATAATGCATTAAAATAATCAACGCAAACCGAGCAAATTTTGCTCCCTGTGCAATGTAGAAAGACTTGAAATAGTATTTGCCGACACCCTTAGCTCCAGAACTGGGATAATTGGCAAATGCAGACACTTAGCTAAATTTTATTCAAAATCATTCATGCCCATATTTACAAATTTTAAAAGTATATTACATTCGTGCTTGCATTTTATTTCATTTTTATTGTATTATTGTTGCATTTGTGTTTTCTAGTTATTTATTTATTTATTCATCAATTTTGTACTTATCCAATAGGTTTTACTTAATTGGCCATTAAGAATTTTGGAATCTTTTTGTCAATTTAGCAAGTTCATTTAGTTTAATCAGTTGTATTAAGAATATAATTAGTGTTGTTTAGTAGCATCTAATAGTAGTATACATAGCTTTGTCTATGTTACTTCATAGAGTTTTTAATGGTGATCATGAAACACCGTGTTGAATAAAACTCTCAATCTTAAATTGTCTAATTAATATTTGAATTAAAAGTAAAGTTTTATGTTTTATAGTATGTATCTTTGGTGTCGTGCTACAAACGCTACAAATTTGTAGTAGACATCCTGGTATTATTCTATAATAAACACTTCAACTTACTTTGAAATTTTATTTATCAAAATCATTTTATTGTCGTCATTTAACTAATTACATGTTTACATAGTATTAAGTACCTAGTATGTCTCGTAAATAAATTACATCTTAGTTTGTTTGTGTATAAAGGTCAATTAAAAGTTAGTTATAGCAAGTTTGTAATACATCAAAGCTAATCATTTGTTTAGTTCTAATGGCATTTTTAATTATCTACTAAAACTTATATGTTAAGTAACATTCTGTAGTAGGTAAATTTAATTAGTTTTATTACATTTAACATTAAGTATATGTCTAGTTTTGAAGTTTGACCACTGTTTTGAGTATACTTATTATTACTTTGTTGATCAGTAAGTCTGATAAAATACTTTGTTGGTTGCTTGATAAACTATACAAAGTTAGTGAGTACATTAACTTCTAGTTCTAATTAGTATTGTTGTCACTCTACAACAATTTAAATTTTGGAAAATTTACGCTAAAGTTTTCCATTTACATAAATATTTACGTCTTTACTTGTATAAAAAAGTTTAGGCATCTTTTAAATTAAATTTTAATAAATCAGACTGTCTTTGTCCACAGTTTTTCAAGTAATTTTGTAATATTTTATATTTTTACCTATTTACAATTATTACGTCATGACCTTGTAGTCATTTAGTATAAATTTCACTTACACCTTAGTTGTATATGCATGGTATGTTTTATAAATTATTTAATTGCTCTATATTTTTAAGTTGAATAAAGCAACTTGTATAGTAATGAATAACACTAATTATATGTACATGTATTGGATAATGTGCATCTTAATTAAACTAACAGATACAAGTATATATGGCAATTAGCTCTTAAATATTTTACTGCAGCATATAAATGAATCTAAATTTTTAAATTATAATCAATTTTTAACAGTACTTAATCATTAATTATAATATTGTTGCGCTGGTTTATACGATCGTTTCTAGTTTTATATCACTAAAAACATATGTATTTAGCTATAAATTTAAAACATTAAACTGTTTTTTTTCAAGTAATAATTACAGTTCAAATAAACATCCCATTTAGAGTCTTTATGAGTTTAAAGGTCAACCGTGTGTGTTAAAATAAATAAACAATGGTAGGTACCAACTTTTTTATGTGTATTATGTACAATGCTTTCTAATGTCTTATATCTAAGCATAAATTTGCTGTTAATTAGTTTTGAAGACATTAATATTCTTACTTACGTATGTTTTGAAGTTTGAGTTTTTTACTAATTCTACTTTTTTGAGTTAACTACTAAGTTTGAGTTTTTAAAAGTATCTTTTTTTCTCGGTTAACCTTAATACTTTTCATTATTTCAAAAAATCAAATCATTTCGTCTATGTAAAATGAAGGATAAACTACATCTCTTAACTGTAGAAACGCCTGGGATTAATGTAGTTCAGCCTTACGTTCTTTATTATACTCCTGCTCAATTAGACATTACAATCAATAACCTTAAACTTTATCAGCATTATAGGCAACCACGTGGATTTATTTTACATAAAAGTCCACTTCCTGCCATTCATGATTAAAAAATATTAGATGTTTTAACACATTTTATTCATACCCATATCATTTTGTTACTGGCTGGTTCAACAAAATATCGAAACGACAACTTAAATGCTAGTGATGTTTTCTAAACTTAAAACTTTGTTTTGTGATATAAATGGTGTTTAAATGTTGATTTTAGTTTTGAAATATAACTCCTTTGCTTTAGTTCTGATTTTCGATAATATATAAACTGTTAGGTTATATTTGCATTTGTTTTGCTATGTTAGCTAACTAAAGCTGGATAAATTTGTTAATTAAAAAGTTTAAGTACTTTAAATGTACAAAAGAAAGTTCTGCACGCTGAATTTTTCTAGTTATCAAAGCATTTGATAAGTTTTGTTATAAAGCCTTAAACGAACAGAAGAAAAAAAAAGTAATGCTTGCGCGATGGTTGGTAAGTTTTAATATAAGAGATGAGATAATAAAACAAAATTGTAACAAACTAAGTCTAATTTTCACAGTCATTGCATTAATATTTTTTTCTATAAATATTTGACACTTTTACACATAAGATATTATATATTTTACGAAAACTAGATCTAGGTCAGGGGTCGACAGCTTGTTGTAAATTACAGTCAAGTTAATTATGTGAATAAATATACTCAAAACTATACTTCTCGTTAACTCGTTTAAGATGAGGTCTAAATGAAACTTTATATTTATAATGATTAGTATATTTTTATTAACAAAACGTGCTTAAAGCAATTTTAATGATTCTCGTTTGTAATTTCATTTAAATTTCAAGTATATTTTATCTTGATGCTTTATTATTGAGCTTCTCGTAACTCGTTTAAGTTGAGGTCTAATGAAACTTTATATTTATAATGATTAGTATATTATTATTAAGAAACGTGCTTAAAGCAATTTTAATAATTCTCGTTTGTAATTTCATTTAAATTTCAAGTATATTTCGTGATACTTGATTATGGGGTTTTTTAAATGTTTAACTTGAGGTCTAAATGAAACTCAATATTTATAACGATTAGTCTATATTTATTAGAAAAACGTGCTTAAAGCAGTTTGAATTAATCTCGTTTGTAATTTCATTTAAATTTCAAGTATATTTCGTGATACTTGATTATGGGGTTTCTTATAAATGTTTAACTTGAGGTCTAAATAAAACTCTATATTTATAACGATTAGTCTATTTTTATTAAAAAAACGTGCTTAAAGCAGTTTGAATTAATCTCGTTTGTAATTTCATTTAAATTTCAAGTAAATTTCGTGATACTTGATTATGGGGTTTCTTATAAATGTTTAACTTGAGGTCTAAATGAAACTCTATATTTATAACGATTAGTCTATATTTATTAAAAGACGTGCTTAAAGCAGTTTGAATGAATTTCGTTTGTAATTTAACTTAAATTTCAAGTATATTTTCGTGATACTCGATTATGGGGTATCTCATAATTCTCATAATTCGTTTAACTGAGGTCTAAAATGAAACTTAATATTCATAATGAATAGTATATTTCTATTAAAAAAATGTGCTTTAAGCAGTTTAAATGAATCTCGTTTGTAATTTAATTCAAAATCAGGTATATTTTATCTTGATGCTTGATTATTGAGCTTCTCGTAATTTTCGATAATTGAGCTTTCGATAACGCAGCCGTCACTACAGGACCGTCCACGAGCACAAGGTTATGAAGATGAATAAAATTCACAAGGAGATTAGCAAGAGGTTCTTCTGAAGTTTTGTATAAATTATGTCCGTATCCTTTGACATTATTAAAAATATTTGTCTACAGTTATAAATTATTAATTTTTAGAACAACTAAGCATTTAAGTTTTTTTTGCTAAGCTTTAAATTTCTTATAGTTTGTTTTTTAACACTTAAAACTTCATATTTATTTAATATAGTGTTAAAACTTCCAAACTATTGTGATAAATTTTATAAATAAACTTTAATTTAATTATTAATTGTCCTGAAAAGGTCATTTTTGTACTTATTGTCGCCTTTTTTGTCGTTAAATAAACTGCAATAAATATATTATATTGATTAAATGTATATGAATGTAAACATAGAACTAAAAATATTTATTAGCTTTTATATTTAGCAACAAAATAGCTAATATATGAAGGTAAAGATTTTTTTCACAAATATAAACATATATCATATTTATAGTTTCAACAAAAAACTTTAGATTCTTCATTTGGAAAATTAGGAATTAATAAATTTTTATTTTTTCAACTATTTAAAGCACAGCTGAACTTGGTAATGTTCCATGATTCCTTCGAAAAACGCTAGTTAGCTAAGTTATAATTCATTGCTAAGACTCTCATTTTTATTTTTTAACTCATCAAACACAAACAAAAGGTATTAATTAGATTAGAAGAATTAGATACTCCCTTTGACAGTTTTTATTCTTTGAAATTATGTAATTAAAAATAAGTTCTCTAGATTTTTTAGATGAATAATGAACTTTAAAAAATACATAATATTATTCAGTTTGTTTCAGAGTTGTAGACAAAACACGATGCAAATAATAAGTATTTTAACAACTTGTAAGGCATACCGTGTTTAAGTTTTTAATATAAATAAAAGACAATATTTTTTCAGCTTTAATTATTAACACTTGAACAATAAAAACCATTTAAAATGAAATTTATCAGAAGCATGTTGTGCTTTTTGCTGTTCATGGCAACGTTGAAATCTGTTTCAGCTAAACAAACTCCAGACCATTTTCCCGATAACAGCATCAAAATTGCTCTCCGAGCGTGTTCTGAATCTCAGCATGGTTATGGTACTTGCAACAACGACTATAACCTCGATAAGAAAAGAACACCCGTCTCCCCAGAAGAATGTTCGAACATTATCGATGACAAAAGAGAGCAAAAATGGCCGAGAGCTAAAACAGAGAAGACGAATGGGTCAACCCGGTACCGGACGACGGCCACTGCGAACACTACCGCACGAACGTCCATCTGCACTACAACCCTTTCACCTACGAGGTCAAGGACGAAAACGGCCGTCTGGTCGAGGAGTGCGATTTGGCGGCAGGGTGGGCGAAAACGAAAAAGGAAACGTACGTGTTCGGCGGCAACCAGAAGAGCGGCAGCGTCGTTCCTGGCGTGAGCAGACTCAATCCGACCACCCGAGAAGAAAAACCGCCGGCAGGAAACTTTTGGAAGCCGGACGGTGGCGTCTCGGCGTGCACGATGCTGGTCAAAGACCCGCTGGAGTACCACAGGCCGACCAAGTTCGAGTGCGAGATGTGGGAGGAGAAGGAGAAGCACTTGGCCCTGGGCGAGTGGAGGAACGTGGAGGGGCACGAGGGCATCACAAAACAACGGGACCACACCGATTTCAACAACGGAGGCGAGAACAGGGTGGCGATTTTGAGGAAGGACGTGAAGCTGCTGTACGACGAGGAGACGGGCGAGGCGTGGGCGTACGGGCTGGACGCGAAAGAGCGGGAGGCCACGTGCTGGATCGACCAGGGCTACTGCACCACCAAGAACCACGTGATCATCTTCGAACCGGACGAGCGGTTCCTGCCGGCCAACGACAAGCTCGAGTTCGACAACATGTGGCTGTGCGACCCCCGAACGGTCGTTAAGTACCACAAGTTCCGGGAGGCGCCGGACTGCAGCCAGTTCGACGAGGAAGACGTGGTGCCGATAGATGCGTTCGTGCACATGGCCAAGAACACGCTGAAGGAAGTGACGGGCGGCTACATGTGCACGGTGGTCAAAGCCCGGTACGTGCACTCGACGAGTCGTTTGGAGGCTGCTATCGCTGGGATTTCCAACCAAGATCCCCACCTCGACTATAAGAAATACCCGATCGTGTTCGACCCCACCGATATTAGTGAAGATACCTGCAAAAAGTGGGGGAGTTATTTTGAAGAGGTAAAGTCAAAAGAGCACGACCTGTGGCGAGTCGGTAAAAATTTGTTTGATTCGGGTCTCAGCCAGAGTCAAGAGGAAGACTTTATAGGCGATCCCAAAAAAAAATCATATTGGGAAAAAAAAACTCAAACGCTGAGAACTGACAATACGCACGTGCGAGATGGAAAAGTAAAAGATGTAACTTATGTAAATAGCTTTGTGCAACGACCGGGATTATTATACTATGACCAAATAACAGGGATAGTTCAAACTCCTCATGACCTTACCATCAACTATCATATTACTGATGGATACTGTAAAGGGGCCAAATACGTGATGGTGTGGGATCTAGTAAAACAGCAAAACTTGGGTACCATAAAAAGCTTTTACAACAACGAAGATGTAGAAAAGACGATGGTTACTATCACTGTAAAAGACGACAAATATCAGGAGTTGTCTACGACTGAATGTGAAAGCAATAAATATTGGATGAATGCTGATAATGATTGTAAAGTTCATAATGATAAGGGGCCTGATTACGACTGTCAAATAAAGGTTAAAATGTGTGGCAAAAGAATTAAAGGTAAAGTATTTTATAACAACGATGACAAATTTATAAGCGAAGATCAGTTGAAGGAAGGTAAGGCGGAAGTGTGGTTTAAAAAGAAGAAGGAGATAGTGACTTTCAAGCCGCCTAACTTCAACTACCTGAAGGTGCGCGGAAAGCAGGCAAGCATATACAACATGCTCGATATGTCCACCAACCTCTTCCACAGGGACTTCATCGAGTGCAAGCACGCGAAACAGTGCGGCAATGAGGCTGTCGGGTACGGTTACGCGGACTGCTTCTGCACGGTGGACGGCACCCTGATAGGCATCCCCAAGGGCGCCACCAAGTTCAAAATCGACGTCGACAAAAAGATAGCAAATTACGAGGAAACAAGGCGGGAAACTGTTGAAAAGAAGAGAAGGAGGAGGGGCGTGGATGAAAGTAGGGTGC
This sequence comes from Thalia democratica, assembly GCF_965202585.1. NCBI lineage: Eukaryota > Metazoa > Chordata > Thaliacea > Salpida > Salpidae > Thalia > Thalia democratica. The sequence goes on along the minus strand of NW_028140396.1, from coordinate 17,850 downwards.
GGCGGGATGCTGAAGAAGGAAGAAAGCAAGCCGGGTTGAACATGAGCGCCAAGTACAAAGTCCAAATGTTAAAGTTGAAGTTGGTGTTTTCATTTTTACAATTTATATTGCAAGCCTCAGCCGATTCGCAAATTCCGAAGCTAAACCGGCGTGTTTTTTCAAATCTATCTAATAACTTTAATTATTTTTGATTAAATAGTTTTTCACTACAGGACCGTCGCCGAGCACAAGGTTATGAAGATGAATAAAATTCACCGGAAGTTCAGCAAGAGCATCTGTCTGGGCGAGAAAATGAGAATAGCAGCGAAGGAAAGCTTCTCGATAACGCAGCCGTCGTCAGTACTGCAGTACGAATTGAACAGGCAGGACGTTTTCGCGGTCAGGGGCGACACCACCATCAACGAGATCCATTGCAAGAAGGTCAGCGCCACTCTACTTGATAGTCTCTGGCACAGGGAAACCTCCAAGGTAACTTCGTGTTTAAAATATAACAGTTAGACAGCGCAAACTTTGTATGTTAATTGAACGTTGCGCGCAGGTCTCCATGTGGCCGATATTCAACGTTACAATGAACAACGAGACTTTTCAAGCGCAATTGTACGGCACTGGAGCGCCGTATCTAAGAAGGGGAGTGACTGACTTCCTCGATGAATACCACGATGGGAGTAGAAAGTCGTTCGTTATTAATGATAGAACGTGAGTTGTTTTTGATTCGATTCGATTCCGCCTGTTGTTTTTCAAACAAAGAAATGGATGATGTTTTTTTTGGAGAAAATCGTGATCATTAATAAATCTTTTTATACTTGTTTTTTTTTATTTAATAGTTTTGCCTACTAACTTGAGTTTTTAAAGTTGTTTTTGATGTTAGTCGTTCTTTTTTATGAATAATGTAAATTTAAAAACCACCTATTTAAAGAGGCCTAAGCAAGTTTTTAGTTCCACGAAGGTTTTTATTAACGTTCTAGAAGATAGTCAATATTTTAGAATGTCTAAAATAAATCTTTTCTGACAGGTTCGATTTCATTGGTGTTAAATTGGATTTGAGTGCAGTAACTCCTGTAAGAACCTTAAACCCAAAATTCGACAGGCTCACCGTGAATACCCAACCAAGAGACGCTTTAAAGGCGATGGTTAGTTGTGCCGTTACAAGCTACACAAAAAAAACCATTTAAAATAAACTAATACGTGCGGCTTGCCCGAATAGTTCTATTCTTCAAACTCAGATTTAAAAACTTTCTCCTTATTTATTTTATTTCTTCAAGGACCTCGTCTCGTCGTCTTGGCAAACGCAAGGCTACGAAGCGTTTCAGCAGAGCAAGGGGATAACAGATGAGTTTAATAGAATGTTAGCGAGGTAAGTTTCAAATGTTATCTGTGTTTGAGCTCTGCAATACTAAAGCAGGCCTTATTATCTCAAACATTGAATTCAACTTAACACAGGAGTGATAGAGCGAATCGAGAGGCCAGAAAACAAAGAAAGCCGGTGAAAAAGAGTAAAAGTTTTTGGGAAACTCTTGCGGGTGTGGCCGAAGTAGTGAAGGAAGCCGGCAGCGGTATGGTGCAATTTGTGATGGGATGGGTAGTGCGAATCATCGTGACCCTTTTTGCGATCGGGTTCAACATCTACATGGCGTATTTTTTGATAAGGGTTGCAGCAAAGTACGTCATCAAGGTCTTCACAGTGAAGTTCCGCCGCTGACAACATTCATCATTTTCTCTTTCGGTGTTATTTTGAAAAATTTTGACTTTCTTTAAGGTTTTCCGTCAAATAAACTTAGTATATGTGTAAACAGTTGAAGTTTTCTATTAACCGACGCAGTAAAGGAGTCATTTAAAAAGCAAGAATGTTTATTTAGTTCTAGCAAAAAGCATTAAAAACACTGCATTCAAACAACTTGAATGATTTATTACATACTAACATTTGTATACCTTTACATAGATAGTCACAATAGTTTGCATTTAACAGCTCCGGGTGACTTAAAAGCGTGTCAAGTTATATTTTATTTGCTTATGCGAGCATGTTTTATATTTCAGTTGTTATCTACAAACTAAAAAAAAAACTGTCTAAACAGCTTCGCGAAAAAGCAGAACTACTTATGCAGTAGCAGCAGTAAGCTTTGTTAATAAGAAAACAGTTTGATTTAAAAATACTATTACTAAAAAAATTAAATAACGTCCAAAACTTAATCAATTCAACTGATAAATTTTAGCTGACTTAATCAGATTTAGAAAAGCTATTTTTTAACTCGTAATCCAAAACGTGGAAAAGAATAACTTTACACTTGTTTATTGTATAATTTTTTGTTTTCGGAGCAAAATAAAACTACTTTGAATATAATATAAACTTTATAAAAAGAAGTTTGCGTTTATTAAGTAATCTGTTGAAGTTTAAATTAATAACCTTTTATATGCATTTTTATTTTAATATTTTAAAACGCCAATGGCAATATATTGTCAAAATTATAAAAAGTTTCCGATACAAACATATGGACTCAAATTTTATGAACACATTAGGCCGTTGGTAGTAAGATAATTTCAAAAGAAGAAAAAAGTTTAAACAAATATTATTAAATTTGTTTCAAAAGCTTTTGAATATATTATTATAAACCACCACGTGAAAAGAGACTGTTTGTTAGGACCACATCTTAACATATGGTGTTATAAACATCGTAATTTTACAGATTACTTAAATCGTAATAGGCAGGAGTTGAATATTTAAAAAATTCAGATATTTAACTGTATCATTTTGTACATACCAAGAGTATGAAAGACTTTTACATGGATTAAAGTAGTATTGCTTATTTTTTGTTGTTGTTGTTAGAGGTGGTTTGTATAATTAATTGTTAGTGTAATATATTACTACCTATTAATAAATTACCTTAATAAAATTTTTGTAAAAAAAATATCATCTATTAAGTATTTCAGAAGAGACATTTTTTTATTACGTTACTTATATACATTCTTGACTGTACTCATTATTATGTAAAAGAATTACATTTAATAAGTAGCTTTAAATACTTAAATACAGTAATGTTGTAGACATAAAATAAGTTTACATTTAGATTATAAATTTCAACGTGCTCTTCTAATAAATTGATATTGTCTAAATTTATATACAAATATCAGTTTTAAAAGGTACTTGGTCTTATTATTTTTAGTTGTAGACAAATATAATAAAGTTATTACATTTTCAGATGACTACTCATAAAATGCCTCACAAAATTAAAAAATAAACAACAATAAATCCATAAATAGACTTAGGACAGTTTAAATCTTTAAAAACTAGCTTTTATCTGACATTGAGTATTTAAATGGCACACCAAATAAGTTTATTAATATAGTAAACTGAGAAATGTTTTAAGTGTTAACGATTTCATGTTAAAAATACTACCAACCATGTATTAAATTATTACAAGCTTAAAATAACATCCTAGTTCTATGAAACTGTTGTCAAATATAAGAATAATCAGCTTCGATATTAGTATAATAAATTCAATAGCTAATGTTCAGTTTGATATAATGTTAAAATGCGCGTAAAATACAGATAAAAGTTTATGTTAATCACTTCAAGTTTTTTTTAATATATTAAATAGGTAAATAATTTCTAACCAACACATTTTAATCAAGTAGTAAACAAGTTCTTTAAAAACTAGAGTTTTTTTTCGAGTTTTATTTATTCAACGTTGTAGTTTTTGTATCATTACACATTATCACTAAACATTCCGTTTAGAATTCAACTTTTTTTCTAACTGATTAGTCATAATTTGAACTCATGTACTGTGTTTACCTTTGCCAGTTAATATCTTCATTTTGATTTGTTAAAAAAATGTTGAAAGGTACTAAAAGTTAAAGTCAATTCTGCTAAAACATTGATAAAATCTTTAGAGTTATAAAGTTGATTGCCAATCTAATTTAATCAAACTAAGTACAATAAAAAAACATTTTTTTTTCTTTCTCTTTTTCTCACTCAAGTTTATCTTTGCTTTAATCACCACAACAATTTTACAACATTAATAGTTGGTCTAACTATTTAACAACATTTTTCCTCTCTCGCCCCTCATTTTTTTCTCTTACTTACCTTCTTTTTACACGCACGAACAGTTATTTTGCATTGCTTTTTATTGAACTCCTAAGAACAGCATGAAATTTTTTGTTAAGACCTGAAGATATTGCAACTATTTTTTTTTAAACTGCTGCAGCTTATCAAAACAAACACTTGCACTGAAATCTGATGTAATTTTTTGAGGGGCTTCTACCAGACGCAAAACTTTAGATGATCCTTCGAGCGCAACTGATTTCCATCTACTGCGCCTTTCTATACAAGACTGTGAAAACGTCAAGCAGGCTCAGTACATATTCCAAAAAAAGATTGGCGAAAATGTTTGCTTTTTACTTAACTGCTTCTACTAGTAACTAAAAATGAAAAACTACAGTGCTTTTTATATAACAGTTTTTTAAGTTGTTGAAAAGACGTTGGTGGGGATGCTAAACCAATAAGTTTCTATGATAAGTTATTAAGAAACAATTTGATTAATCACAAGCTTAATGCTATTGTGTTAAAATCACACCTTAATTTCAAACATTTATGTTTACTCCAAGTAGAGTATGTTTTGTTTAAGCAGTTAATTGATAGTTACAAAAAGAAACATTTAAACTAAGACAAAGACTTAAAGGTTAAATTAAAAGTATAGCAGAGATATTTGTTGTGAACATAGCTCGATTACTAGTAACTGCTAACTGTTTTAACTTCTAACTCTCATCATGCAAATAGATACAAGTTTGAAAGTTATTTGAAACGACCAAGTATTGCAAAATCAAAGCTTTGGAGTTTTAAAGCTCCATTTTGCTTATTTTTTATCGTTTTAATAAATTTCTTGGGGTTTTTTAGCATGAAATTTTCTGCCAGAAACGATGGAAATGTTTATTTTCAAGTATTGGTAAGTTTAAAAAAAAAAGTTACACTGGTTTATTATCATTCAATTTTATTTGTTAAAAATTTGCATATTTTTAATGATATTGTAACTTGCTTTAAATTAAACAATAGAAAGTTCTCAAGTTAAGTAGCTTCAAGGAGACCATTATATTGTATTTCCACATTTTATTACAAAAAAACCAATGTTTCACTCCTACATTGAGATATAAGAGATCTTAAGTTGTTAAAAATAAATCAAAAAATAAAATAAATGCAAGGTGTATAAAAAATAAAATATGTAATAAGTAAAACAAAATTAAAGTATTGCAAAACTTATAGTTTAATAAAGTTATGTTTAAAACTAAAATTTGTTACTATAACTGCATTATTTTTTACTGTAAAGTATGAAATGTATAAGCCAAAATAGGTTATATAAAGCTAATTATTATTTTAATGAAACACTTGGTATTTATTTAAAAGCTCTACTTTTATTTGTAGAGTATATCAATATGATTTGTTCTTAAACACTTTTTTTATTATATTTAACTTTTTATAATAGCTTCATTAGTTTTTTGTTATGTGTTAAATATAGTTTGTAAAGTCAAGCTAAGCCTAAATATCTTCGTAAATGTTTAGTAAGGTGTTTACTACAACAAAAGATCTTATTAAAACTAGAGTGAAGCATTATTTGAAAAATAAATAAACAAACCAACAAGTATTTACCAACAAGTTTGTATAGTAAGTTACATAAACTAAACTATTAATCTCAAGTTTATGGTTATTATATTAAATCAAAGTTTGATTTAAAACATTTAAATTTACTTATACAGGTTTTGTTTTAGCAGTTAATGAACAGTCACAAATATAAATTTTTTACTGAAAGAAAAGTTTAAAGCTGAAATTAAAATTATAGCAGAGGTATTTTCAATGAACACAGTTCAAATACTAGTACTCGATAATTGTTTCTAACTCATATCATGCATATAGATACAAGTATGAAAGATATTTAAAACAAGAAAAATAGTGCAAGTTAAAAGATTTGAAGTTTAAAAGCGCTGTTATGCTTATTTTTCATCCTTTTTATAAAGTGTTTGGTGTTTTTTGAAGCAGAATTCGGTGCTTGACATGATGGTAAAATTTATTTTTTAAAAAAACAAGGTTTAAAAAAATTAGAGCTAAAAGTTTAAAATTAGCTTAAAACTGTCAAGCGAGAGAAGAGAGGCCTCGTGAATGTCACCAAGTGAATTTTTTGCACAAAGCTTTTATTTATTACGTAATTATACAAAAATTCTGTTTGCAGAAAATTCTAAAAAATTGCAATTCATTTTAGAATAGTTTTCTTGGAAGTGGTAGGTCATCAAGTTTTTACTTTAACTTTCTTTACATATGTATTTGTAGAGTTTAACTTTTATATGTTTCTTTGAGTAATATAAGGTACTTAAAGTACAAGCACATACAATTCAGAACCAATAACATAGTATGAAAAAAATCAATAAAAGTTAAAACTTGAAATGTTTATGAAAACAAAACAAATCTACATCACCTGCATGTTGTCAAAGTGATTTAAATCAACAGTCTTCTACTTTATTGTGATAATCATGTGTTTTATTTTCTTTTTGTTCACAACTTCAAAGTAAAGTCTTTACCTGTATGTTTGAAAATGTCTTAAGTCAACAGTCTTCTACTTTATTGTGATATTCATGTGCTTTATTATCTTTTTGTTCACAACTTCAAAGTAAATTCTTTACCTGTATGTTTGCAAATGTCTTAAATCTTCTACTTTATTGTGATATTCATGTGTTTTATTTTCTTTTTGTTCACAACTTCAAAGTAAAGTCTTTACCTGTATGTTTGAAAATGTCTTGAATCTTCTACTTTTTTGTGATATTCATGTGTTTTATTTTCTTTTTGTTCACAAATTCAAAGCAAAGTCTTTACCTGTATGTTGAAAAAGTGTCTAAAATCAACAGCATGCTACATTTTATTAGAAATCATGTGCTTCTATTTAATCATAGTTGCACTGAAAAGTTTTTATCAAGCACAAACAAATTGGGCATCTCTATTTTGATTCTACAGCATTCATCTATATCAACCCTTGTTGTGGCAATTTAAGTATCAGGTCTGTTCTTGGTTTACTGCTCTTACTGAGGTAAGTGCTTTATATGTTTTACAAAATAGTTAATAAATGTCATATAAGATTATTTTTCAGGGTTGCCAAAACTTACTTTTTTACTAGTGCTCAGGTGTTTTCTCAATTTTAGATACTTAAAAATTAATTTTTTTCATTAAAAATTGTCAATTTTTTTTTGTAAATGTAGAATATCATTAGAATAAATTAGTGCTCAAAATCAATTGATATCAAGTATAAGTAAAGTACATGACACATAAACAGCTTTAGTTTCTAATTTTATTCAAATTAAGCTGAAGTTTGGTTTAAATGAGTACAGTTTTCGAATTAAAGAGTGGCAACCCTGGTATTTATAAATGCATGTCATAAAATTATGAATTATTTACAATGAAAATTTTAGATCAGAAAACATCCTATAGAGTTTCTAAAATGTGCAAAATTAACTATACCTTTTCTTTATGTCAAAACTTATGTGTTATTAATCTTTATAAAAAATATTACATTGAAAATTTTCAGTTATCATTTTAGAGCCAAAAATCAAGCTGTTCTTTTGTTTAGTGTAACTCTGAATGTTACAAGCTTTAAAATTAAGTAGTTAATTTTAAATCTTTGCACACTTTTAGAGACACAATGTTATTAATTTTTCAAGTAAATGTTTTATTATTATGTTTTTATCCACTAAACGATTAAAGCTATAATGTATAATGTTTGTGTACAAGTGACATATTTTATTACATGTGAACATATAGGAACACAAGCAGCATTAAGGCAGCTTGATCAACTGACTTATGTGTAGTGTTTTTATATGTTCATATAACTAAGTTGGTAGATAAGAGTCTGGTTTGTTTCAGTCACTTTTATTGATTATAGTTAACAGTAATAGTAAAGTTCAAATTTTAAGTGAATTATAATTTTGATTACCATTTAGTGGTTATTATAGTTGATGGAGTTATGATAAGTAAACTGTAACTAGCTGACAAAAACCAGACTTTTATCTGACTATGTTTGATCTTTCTGTACAGATATGTTTAGCTTAATTTTTGTGAGTATTAATAGAACTTAAAAATAGTCTTTGTTTGGAATTTCAATAGTGACAATATGAAATAAGTATTTGTTTCATCTTCAGCTTGATACTATGTGTAGCATTAAATCAAATGTTTTTTTGTTGGTTTCATTATATCAATGTTGTTTAATGATATACAACAAAAACTTATGATATACTATTAGACAGTGTCACCATAGAAATTCTTATCAAAGAGTATTTGAAAAGCTAGTAATAGTTAGTTTTTGATATAATGTACAAGCATGTCTATATTCTCTGAACAGAAACTGTTCAAAAGATAACTGTTAAATATTTTTAGAATAATGTGGTATAGTTGATATAGTTGGTATAATTGATAATGCTAATATAACTAAATTAGATAAGAGTCTGGTCTGCTACTTGTAGTGGTTATGAAGTGTACTTATAAGCTAGCAAATATTTGATAACCGTTTAGTGTTTAATAGAGTTATGATAAGCAACTGTAACTAGCTGACAAAAGCCAGACTCTTATCTGACTAGATCAAGTCTGATTTGCAGTGGCTTTATAGAATGACATGTAAAAATGTTTTTTTTTGAATATTTGTTGTAAATCAGTCTAATAACAACAGTAAGCATTTATTTTATTGAAAGTTTTTATTTTGATATTGTGTTAACATAACATCAAATCAAATGTATAAGTTAACAGTACTTAAAGTTAAGCTATAAGTTTAGGATACTGTTATTAGACTGTGTCACAACTAACATTCCAAAAAGAAAAGACTAATTTAACATGTCCCATACAAATTTTAGGGTTGTAGGAATTTATTATTACAATGATAACACCTTCGAAAATGGTTAATATTCTAATTTAAGATTAGTTTTACTATTGCCACCTAAAAAGACACTCATATCTCAGTCAACAACTATATGGTAGTAAGTTACAGTTATGTTTAAGGAGTACGCTATAAGGTAGTCACTTAATTTTAAGCCCCGCCGCACATTTTTTCTTCAAAATGGGGATTTCCCCAAATCGAAACTTTTTTGGGAAATTTTGTGGTAGATTATTTAGAATATTATTTTAAGGCGTTTCGCCGGCTCCGCCGGCGAAAAATTTTTCACATTTTCTCCCAACCATTTTTCTCCCAACCTTCCGCTGCGAGTTCCTCCTCCGGAGGAACTCTTGCTCTCGGGACTTTTGCACAAATAACGAAAGCCGTCCTTTAGGCCAGGTCCTTATGCTGGTCGGCACCTAATTAGTTTTTTGTTTGATGTACGAGTAGTTACGCAAGTTCTTTTAGTATGTTATTTTTCTCTTATATACTTGTGAGTATCCATATGTATGTTTGATATTAAAAACCCCTAAATTACAGTAAAGTTTTATGTTTTATAGTATATAACATTGATGTAGTACTCCAAATGGTATAGTTTTGGAGTAGACAATCAATTTATTATTCTATATATAACACTTCACTTATTGTAAATTGATTTATTAATATCATTCTATTGTATTTTGACTCATAAATTTACTAGTTGTACATACCAGTTAGTTACCTATAAAAGTCTTCTATCTAATTTATGTTATTGTTTAAACAGCCTTAGCTTTATTGTTTTGTTTGTACTGTATGTTGTTAAGTAATTTAATTCTACTTATAGCTCAAAGTTAAGTAAAGACTGAACTGAGTTTTAGTGCTATTAACAGATATGTTTAATTTAAAAGTGAAATGTTTAATAGTATACATATATCTATAAGTAATTCGAACTACTAACAAGTAACACAACAGTTTTACGTTGTAGTTTACTTTATCAGTATCATTCTATTTAATCCAAAAAGTTATATTAATTCAAGTTACCAGGTCTCATAAACAGCAAATAAATTCTTAGTTTAGTGTTTAATTATACTTTAGACCAGCTTTTTTTCATGTTTTACCCCTTATTGGAAAATAAATACTTAAATAATCCCAATTTACACTATTTTAGTGCCGGTTACTCTATGAATCAGTTCCTGTATCATTTGTTTGAGTTACACTAGTAGATTACTTACTGAGATTTAAGCGTCGTTAGGCTTCAAAGAAAAAAACAATGGTTAAACTAAGTTAAAATTTTTCATTTACATAAGTAAGTATTTACGTCTTAAATTGTATAAATAAAGTTTGGACATCTTTCAAATTAGACACTTACAAAATACCGTTTTTGTCCACAATTTTTCAGGTAATTTTGTAATATTTTTTATTTTTACCTATTTACAATTATTACGTCATGACCCTGTAGTCTCATACAGTATAAACTTAGTAATTTTTACTTACACTTTAGTTGTATATGGATATCATCTTTTGGATTATAAACTATTTAATTTGTTTTAAGTAAGACTAATTGTATGTACATAATAAGTTAATAAAATTTAGTTTTCCATAAAAATAACAAGGTTTAAAAAGACAAGCTAGAAGTTTAAAAACCAGGTTAAAGTTATAAAAGTAAATGAAGAGAGACCACGTGATAAAACAAAATTTCTGTTTAAATTCGCTATAAGAAAGTATAGTGAATATTAAAAAACTTAATTTTTCATCGTTTTGATAAATTTTTTTGTGTTTTTTAGCATGAAATTTTCCGCCAGAAACGATGGAAATGTTTATTTTTAAGTATTGGCAAGTTTAAAAAGAAAAGAAAATAAATTCTAAAAATAAGTTTTAGTAGTTCATTATCATTCAATTTCTTTGCATAAAAATTTGCATAAATTTCAATGAATACAGTTGGTTTTGTCTTTAGATAAAAACTACATTTTTATAAAGTATATTATTGTAATTAGTTCTTTAACAGTTAATAAAATATTTTTTACTTTGACTTATAGTTAGTATTTTGATACGTGTTGATATAGTTTGTAAAGTTAAACTTTAGTGTCCTAAAAAATGTTTACTCACATATTTATTGCAACTAACGGTTCTCTTTACTACTAGTTTGAAGTATTTTTTTATAAATAAGTACTACACAAATCAACAAGCTTTATAAACTAGATTTAAATAACTATCAATGCAAATAATAGCTGTTAGCTTAAATATTAAGTAAGATAACATTAGATTAAATTGTTAGTTTTATCATTGTTTTTTTAAATGACAAACATAAAATAGTTTTTGTATATAAAAAGATATAATTATACTTTTGTTAAACTAGAAAAACAATACTGAAATAACCATGATATAAGGAAATAACTTTAGTTAAAAACTATATACAGCAACAAGTTCACACATATTAACTTTTGAAGAATGATAACATTTTAAGGATTATGATAGATTTTAGCTTAGTTTTTATGTAAGTTAGATGATAAGTAAAATGTGCAGGTTTTTGTATATAGTTTAAACAACACAGTATTATGAATTGATGATAGTTCATCTTCCTAAGTTTTCAACAGTTCATTGTGTTACAATATTAAGAGTTTATTAAAAGACCCACTCAAAACTAAACAAGTGTCTAACTACTTTTGAATAACTTGAATTTATTACTGTTTTGAACAGATTATCTAAGTGAACAATACTACTCAAAAGTATTAAAAGTTTACATTAGCAAGTTATTTGACTATACACAGTCAAGTCTTATAGATAAGTTTGTCAGTGCACACTTGAAAAAAAAATGTCAAGTATTAAGAAGTATGTACACTTGTTTATAAACTTGATGAACTGTTTTTGTGTTTATGTCGAAACTTAATTGTTTTATGTGTATTAAACTGTTAAATTAAGAAATAATGCTAAACTTAAGTCATGTAAAAATAAGTTATTGTACAAAATAACGACCAAATTGATAATAGTGAGTTGTGAAGTTAAGCTGGGCATTAATGTCTGCATAAATGTTTATTCACGTACTTATTGCAACTAAGTATACTAGAGTGAAGTATTGTTTTAATAATAAGTACACAAACCAATAAGTTTCTACAAAAAGTTATTGAGAAAAAACTTCACTAATTAATCACAAGCTTAATGTAATAGTATTAGCAACACGACTTAATTTTAGACTCTTGTAGAATTCTTTTTGTTTAAGCAGTTAGTTAATGGTTAAAAATGTAAATCTTTGAACTAAAATGAAGGTTTAAAGCGGAAATTAGGAATATAGCAGTGATATTTGTTATGAAGATACTAGTGCCTGCTATGTGTTTCAATTTCTAACTCATATCATACAAAAGCATACAAGTTTGAAACGTGTTCAAAAACCAAATAGTTCAAATTCAAAGCTTTCATTTTGTCTATTTTTCATCATTTTTATAAAGTGTTTGGTGTTTTTTAAAGCAGAATTTTGTGCTGAAAACGATAGTAAAATCTATTCTAAAATAAAACAAAGTTTAAAAAAGTTATAACCAAAAGTTTAAAACAAGCTTAAAATTTTCAAAGCGAGAGAAGAGAAACCACGTGATAAAATTAATTTTCCGGCTCAAAATTGCCATAAGAAAGTATCGTGAAATAAATCTTATTTTTTATCGTTTTGATAATTTTTTTGGTGTTTTTTCGCATGAAATTTTCCGCCAGAAACGATGGAAATGTTTATTTTTAATTATTGGCAAGTTTAAAATAAATAGAAAAATCTTCCGAAAAAAAGTTATACTTGTTCATTATCATTCAATTTTATAGCATAAAAATTTGCATAAATTTCAATGACTACAGTTGGTATGGTCTTTAGACAAAAATTACTTTCTTATAAAGTATATTGATGTAATTAGTTCTTTAAAAGTTTATAAAACAAATTACTTTGACTAACAATTTCATTAGTATTTTGATACGTGTTAATATAGTTTGTCCTTTATATAGCTAAATTTTAGTGTCCTAATAAATGTCTACTCATATATTTATTGTAACTAAGGGTTCTCTTAAATACTAGTTTGATGTGTTGTTTTATAAATAAGTTCTACACAAATCAACAAGCATTATAAACTGGATTTTAACATGTATTATTTATTTATGAACAATTTATTATTCTATATATAACACTTCACTTACTGTAATTTGATTTAACAGTATCATTCTATTGTATTTTGCACATACTAGTTAGTTTACCTATAAAAGTCTTCTATCTCATTTATGTTATTATTTAAACATTCTTTTGTTTGTATTGTATGTTTTTAAGTAATTTAGTTCTACTTATAGCTCAAAGTTAAGTAAAGACTGAGTTTTAGTGTTATTAACAGATATGTTCGATTTATAGTGAAATGTTTAATAGTATATACCTTTAAGTAATTCAAATTACTCAACAGTTTTACGTTGTAATTTACTTTACCAGTATCATTCTACTGCATTTCAAAAAGTTATATCAATTCAAGTTACCAAGTCTCATAACAGCAAACAAATTCTTAGTTTAGTATTTATGTGTACTTTAGACTCTTAACTGTTTTTTCATTTAACTAATCCCAATTTACAGTTCCTGCATCATTTGTTTGAATTACACTAGTAGATTACTTACTGAGATTTAAGCGTCGTTAGGCTTGAAAGAAAAAAAAAACAATGATTGTGCAAAATGCTTTACCAATATTGGTACATTGCACTCTTAATGGTACAGAACCATATACTTTATCTAAGTAGTATATAAGGAACACTGAATGTAAAAGGTTTATGCCACTTAGACAGAAACTAAGTTAAAGTTTTTCAGTTACATAAGTAAGTATTTACGTCTTAAATTGTATAAATAAAGTTTGGACATCTTTTAAATAAGACACTTACAAAATACCGTTTTTGTCCACAATTTTTCAGGTAATTTTGTGATATTTTTTATTTTTACCTATTTACAATTATTACGTCTCATACAGAAAAAACTTAGTAATTTTTACTTACACTTTAGTTGTACATGGATATCGTCTTTAGGATTATCAATTATTAAATTTGTTTCAAATAAGACTAATTCTATGTACATAAAAAGTGTTGGATACGGTGTGTCTTAATTAAACTAACAGATACAAACATATATGAATAATATATGCTCTTAAATAAATTACTGCTGCGTATAAAAGAATTTTAATTTTAAATTACAATCAAGTCTTAATAATACTTAATCATTAATTATCATATTGTTGCGCTGGTTTATGTGATTGTTTCTAGTTTTAGTCCACATAAAGTTCTACAAATTGTATGCATTATCATGGTAACGAAAGGTCTTTTTTTAACTATTTAATTTTGGTGTTTATTTTCGACTCAATATTAAATATTACAATATTTAAATTCAAATTAAAGTTTTATGTTTTATAGTATGTATCCTGTGTTTTGCGTACTACAAATGATACAATTTTGTAGTAGACATTCTGGTATTATTCTATAATTAACACTTCAACTTACTTTTTTGTTGTAATTTAATTTAAATTTCAAGTATAGTTTGTGATACTTGATTATGTGGTAACTCATAGTTCGTTTAACTTGAGGTCTAAATTAAACTTTATATTTATAATGAATAGTATATTTTTATTAAAAAAAACGTGCTTTAAGCAGTTTGAATGAATCTCGTTTGTAATTTAATTTAAATTTCAAGTATAGTTTGTGATACTCGATTATGGGGTAACTCATAGTTCGATTAACTTAAGGTCTAAATGAAACTTTATATTTGTAATGAATAGTATATTTTTATTAAAAAACGTGCTTTAAGCAGTTTGAATGAATTTCGTTTGTAATTTTATTTAAATTTCAAGTATATTTTGTGATACTCGATTATGGGGTAACTCATTGTTCGTTTAACTTGAGGTCTAAATGAAACTTTATATTTGTAATGAATAGTATATTTTTATTAAAAAAACGTGCTTTAAGCAGTTTGAATGAATTTCGTTTGTAACTTAATTTAAATTTCATGTATATTTTGTGATACTCGATTATGGGGTAACTCATAGTTCGTTTAACTTAAGGTCTTTATAAAACTTTATATTTGTAATGAATAGTATATTTTTATTAAAAAACGTGCTTTAAGCAGTTTGAATGAATCTCGTTTGTAATTTAATTTAAATTTCATGTATATTTTGTGATACTCGATTATGGGGTAACTCATAGTTCGTTTAACTTAAGGTCTAAATGAAACTTTATATTTGTGATGAATAGTATATTTTTATTAAAAAACGTGCTTTAAGCAGTTTGAATGAATCTCGTTTGTAATTTAATTTAAATTTCAAGTATATTTTGTGATACTCGATTATGGGGTAACTCATAGTTCGTTTAACTTGAGGTCTAAATTAAACTTTATATTTGTAATGAATAGTATATTTTTATTAAAAAACGTGCTTTAAGCAGTTTGAATGAATCTCGTTTGTAATTTAATTTAAATTTCATGTACATTTTGTGATACTCGATTATGGGGTAACTCATAGTTCGTTTAACTTAAGGTCTTTATAAAACTTTATATTTGTAATGAATAGTATATTTTTATTAAAAAACGTGCTTTAAGCAGTTTGAATGAATCTCGTTTGTAATTTAATTTAAATTTCATGTATATTTTGTGATACTCGATTATGGGGTAACTCATAGTTCGTTTAACTTAAGGTCTAAATGAAACTTTATATTTGTGATGAATAGTATATTTTTATTAAAAAACGTGCTTTAAGCAGTTTGAATGAATCTCGTTTGTAATTTAATTTAAATTTCAAGTATATTTTGTGATACTCGATTATGGGGTAACTCATAGTTCGTTTAACTTGAGGTCTAAAATAAACTTTATATTTGTAATGAATAGTATATTTTTATTAAAAAACGTGCTTTAAGCAGTTTGAATGAATCTCGTTTGTAATTTAATTTAAATTTCATGTATATTTTGTGATACTCGATTATGGGGTAACTCATAGTTCGTTTAACTTGAGGTCTAAATTAAACTTTATATTTGTGATGAATAGTATATTTTTATTAAAAAAACATTACAATATTACAAACGAGATTCATTAAAATTGCATTAACCGCATTTTGTTGATAAAAGTATACTAATCATAATAAACATAAAGTTTAATTTAGACCTCAAGTTTAACGATTTATGATATGCTCCATAATCGAGTACACAAAATATACCTGAAATTTAAATTAAATTACAAACGAGATTCATTAAAATTGCATTAACCGCATTTTGTTGATAAAAGTATACTAATCATAATAAACATAAAGTTTAATTTAGACCTCAAGTTTAACGAATTATGATATGCTCCATAATCGAGTACACAAAATATACCTGAAATTTAAATTAAATTACAAACGAGATTCATTAAAATTGCATTAACCGCATTTTGTTGATAAAAGTATACTAATCATAATAAACATAAAGTTTAATTCAGACCTCAAGTTTAACGAATTATGATATGCTCCATAATCGAGTACACAAAATATACTTGAAATTTAAATTAAATTACAAACGAGATTCATTAAAATTGCATTAACCGCATTTTGTTGATAAAAGTATACTAATCATAATAAACATAAAGTTTAATTTAGACCTCAAGTTTAACGAATTATGATATGCTCCATAATCGAGTACACAAAATATACCTGAAATTTAAATTAAATTACAAACGAGATTCATTAAAATTGCATTAACCGCATTTTGTTGATAAAAGTATACTAATCATGATAAACATAAAGTTTAATTTAGACCTCAAGTTTAACGAATTATAATATGCTCCATAATCGAGTACACAAAATATACCTGAAATTTAAATTAAATTACAAACGAGATTCATTAAAATTGCATTAACCGCATTTTGTTGATAAAAGTATACTAATCATGATAAACATAAAGTTTAATTTAGACCTCAAGTTTAACGAATTATGATATGCTCCATAATCGAGTACACAAAATATACCTGAAATTTAAATTAAATTACTAAATTTCTAGTAAAACAGCAAAACTTGGGTACCATAAAAAGCTTTTACAACAACGAAGATGTAGAAAAGACGATGGTTACTATCACTGTAAAAGACGACAAATATCAGGAGTTGTCTACGACTGAATGTGAAAGCAATAAATATTGGGTGAATGCTGATAATGATTGTAAAGTTCATAATGATAAGGGGCCTGATTACGACTGTCAAATAAAGGTTAAAATGTGTGGCAAAAGAATTAAAGGTAAAGTATTTTATAACAACGATGACAAATTTATAAGCGAAGATCAGTTGAAGGAAGGTAAGGCGGAAGTGTGGTTTAAAAAGAAGAAGGAGATAGTGACTTTCAAGCCGCCTAACTTCAACTACCTGAAGGTGCGCGGAAAGCAGGCAAGCATATACAACATGCTCGATATGTCCACCAACCTCTTCCACAGGGACTTCATCGAGTGCAAGCACGCGAAACAGTGCGGCAATGAGGCTGTCGGGTACGGTTACGCGGACTGCTTCTGCACGGTGGACGGCACCCTGATAGGCATCCCCAAGGGCGCCACCAAGTTCAAAATCGACGTCGATAAAAAGATAAGAAAGTACGAGGAAACAAGGCGGGAAACTGTTGAAAAGAAGAGAAGGAGGAGGGGCGTGGACGAAAGTAGGGTGCGGCGGGATGCTGAAGAAGGAAGAAAGCAAGCCGGGTTGAACATGAGCGCCAAGTACAAAGTCCAAATGTTAAAGTTGAAGTTGGTGTTTTCATTTTTACAATTTATATTGCAAGCCTCAGCCGATTCGCAAATGCCGAAGCTAAACCGGCTTGTTTTTTCAAATTTATCTAATAACTTTAATTATTTTTGATTAAATAGTTTTTCACTACAGGACCGTCGCCGAGCACAAGGTTATGAAGATGAATAAAGTTCACCGGAAGTTCAGCAAGAGCATCTGCCTGGGCGAGAAAATGAGAATAGCAGCGAAGGAAAGCTTCTCG
>NW_028140395.1:0-27960 GCF_965202585.1 Thalia democratica | reverse complement strand
CAACCGTTACGCACGTTAATTTTACAGTAAATCAGGGCGTTTCTAGAGTTTTTCAAAGGGGGTTGATTAATTATTTTTGTTAAATTGTAGAACAATTTTTTTTATTAGCCTGAAATAAAACACCTTAAAACTTATATAACATTTTACTAAATAACTGTCTAAAAATTTTTCAGGTACATAAAAATATTTAAACTTTAGACAATTTAAAAACACTCTTAAAACAGATTGCAAAATCTTAATAAGTAATACAGTTCTTTAATTTTTACTTAAATGGTTTAGATATAAACTTAAGTCCTGTTATTATTGACAAAGTGAAAGTTTTGTCTTACATTGTGAAGCTAAAATGTATAACGAAATTTTTATATGTAAGGTACTAAAAAAAAAGTACTAATGAAAACTAGTAGTTAACTTGTCTTAATAATAAAAAAACTCATTTAATAGTATGTATAAATACTTAATTAAACAACTCCACTTAAAATAATTTAGCTAAACAAAGTAAAAGCAGACGTGAACAATCATTTTTAAACTTGATTTTTTTTAATGTAAAAATAAGGTTATTTTAGTGTTGTAAAAATAAGAACAATATGTGAGTTGATTAGTGGTTTTCTAAACAAAAAAGAAACCCTTGGAGGTTTAATATCATTAAAAAGTAAGTTTTTAAAACACTGTTAACTGACTAATTTTGTATCAAGAGTTTTTTTTTTAATTGCCCTTCGTTATTGATTACAAAAGTTTTATATAGAATACATTTTTTTTTTGCTAAATAGTCTTTTTTATTATAAACTAAGATTTACTTGAGAGTAAAAAGTTGACAAATAATATAGATTTTTAAAAATTATTAAAAAAAAAACATATTCAACCGCTATTTTATTACGGGGTCGCAAAGGAAACAGGAAACTAGTCAAAACACGCCCCTGCTTTAGTTTTATTTTCGTACATTTTGTTTGAAATTATAAAATGGATTTGTTTGTTTTTCTAAAAAAATATTTAGATAAATGCATATTTTTTTAGAAAAACAAACAAATCCATTTTATAATTTCAAACAAAATGTACGAAAAATAAAACTAAAGCAGGGGCGTGTTTTGACTTTTAAAGTGTGTTTTTAAAAGATTTAGATAAATGCATTTTTTAGGATAATTATAGAATATACTATTTACTTTTTTAATTGTGTGATTTTTTTTAAATAATTGAAAACTAACGGAATATTTTTAATTAGTTTTAATACAACCTCTCTTTTAAATAAAACGCTAACTTTTATTTCTTTTTGAGAGAGTTAAAAATCAAGATGTATACTGCAAGCTTTATCATAAAGATTAAATAATACTTATATTTTTCAAAATAAGTAATATGTTTTGATGTTTTGATAAAGGGTCTTTTTTAATTCAAAAAATATTTTTTTCTTTTTGTAACAAAGTTATAGAAAGCTATTAAGTTTTAACAAGATAAGCATCGTTTTAATCTTTTATACACAAAAGTTTTTTATCACAACGGCAAGGTGCTTCTTAAGCAAATTTCCGCAAATCAAAACTATAAGTACCACCTTGAAAACCAAAGAACTTAAATATTATATACTACAACTTTATTTTTTTGTAAGTCCCAGTAAATAAATATCTAAGTTAAAAGTTTTAATTTTATTAGCATCTAATTAAAAATTGAAAAACATTAACAGTTAAAGCTTTTGAAAACTTTTTTCCAAAACATTTTTTAAAATATAATGTGACTTAAGCTTTAAAATCTTACCTTCATAATTATTTTCTAAACAAGCTAGTGTGTTTTTGGTTAAAAGATATGCAAAGTTTTTTAATTTGTAAGTTTATTTGTTTAAATATGTCAATACTTAAAAAAATCTCTTTCTTTTACTTTTTAAATATGACTTTTATTGCGCTTAAAATGTGCTCAACAAATAAATTTAAAGATGTTAAGGGAATTGTATCAAACAATTCGATAAACTAATTGCAATACTCAACATTTAAAAACGCTAGAGGTAAATTGAAAAAAAATATTTAAATTTATAAAACATATATTACTATTTTGTTAAGTTATAATCCAATTTTACAGCCAACAAATAAAACATATTTTGAACGAATCTTAGAACCTAAATTAGAATTTTTTTTAAATCGTTCATAAGTAAATAAATAAAAAGTTTTATTTTATTTTTATAGGTTATGCTAAATCGTATTTAACAGCTAAATGAACTATCAAAAAAATGACTCTGTTTAAGAGCTAAATCTTAATACTTTATATAAGAAAAAGGAACGTTGTTCAAAACCAGAAAAAAAAACATAATGTTATAGCTATAAGAATTATAGGATAACTTTATGTTAAAGTTGGACAGTTTAAAAAAAAATGATAAAAACAGTTTTCTCAGCAACTTGATAGTTTTATTATAACCTACAGCAAATAAATCTATGATATTTAGACTTCAACAAAGCCTGTATCATCTATTTTAAAGAGTTTAGTAAAAAAGTTAGTGGGAAAAAGTTCATTATAGTTATAATCTCAAAATATTGAAGTAAAAAGTTTTTAAAACTAACAGGCAAATATATAAATCTTATTTTACCACCAGATGTTTTTGTGTCAAAACTTTATTCCGACAAACGGCGTTTCACTGCTCTCAAATAAATTTAAGAACAGATCTACGGAGTCTCAAAAAGCTCTAAGAATAGCTCTAAGAATTTTTTTTTTTGAGACTCCGTAGATCTGTTCTTAATTTTATTTGATAGCAGTGAAACGCCGTTAGTCGGAATAAAGTTTTGACACAAAAATATCTGTGGTATATATTCCGATAAGCTTAGCTTATCAGGATCTCCAGGATTTAATGCCTTTTAACGTTACATCTTATAAATTTTATTTTATAAAAGCTTAGTATCGCAATAACCTATTTTGAGCGACAGTTTATGGGAAATGTAAAAAATAACAACTTTAAATTTAAATGATTATAGAAAATTACTTATTAATTTTAACATTAAAAATACATAAAAAATAAATGTTTTGTTACAAATGCATTTGTAATTTTGGAGTCGTAAACTAAAATGATAAACACTTTAAAAAGTAAAAATAAAACTTTTAAAAAGTATAAACGTAAATAAAAAACGCTGGTGGAAACAAAAAAAAGATTTAAATTGGAAAACTATGAATCATGTAAAGTAATGATATATGTAATGGAAATATACTAAAGTTATAACATTGTATCATAAACTAGTTAAGTAGTTATGTAAAAAAAGGTAAGTTAGATTTTAAAGGTGAAACAATACACTAAAAGTTTATTTAAATTGAATAAATCTACCAAAAAAAATATCATAATGATATACTAATATTTTTCTTATTTAAAAAATTATGCAAAGTCAAAAGTATTTAAATCTTAAGAAAAAAAATCATGCATTTATGTTAACATAACGTTTGATCATACCGATTCGATCGTCAGATCTCAAGCCTTCGTTAGACTAAGACCGGTTTCGTTCTGATTAGGACTCATCATCAGCCACAAACGACTTCATGCTTGAATGTCCTTTATAGATGATGACTGCAAGTTTTTCGGTTGTGACTGACTGATAAGTCCTAATCAGAACGAAACCGGTCTTAGTCTACCGAAGGCTTGTAGTCTGATGATCGAGTTGGTATGATTAAACCTTACGTTACTTGAGCTTTTCTAACGGCATATAAAAGTCCAAGATTCGGCTTTGTAGACTTTCGCCAATGTTTTAGTGGATCGTGTCTATGTTAACAAAATGACAACAAAAAATAAAAAATGAAAAATAGAAAAAAAAAACTATACTAAAATATAGTGTTAAGGATATTTTAAGAGTGTTAAGCTGTCTCGCTTTATTTTAAACCCTACGGTTTCGAAGTGAGGTAGAAGTCAGCATTCATAGCTAAAACTTTGTACTTTGTACCAATTATACTTTATGAAGAGTCTCAAAACAGACACTCTAGGCTGTTTTATAAAAAAGTGTTTGTATTTCTAGACAACTAGAAGTAATTTAAGCTTTACCTTGGCTTGGTTTATAAAAGAGATCGGCAGGCATTTGGTGGTCGCGGGGAAGATTTCAAAAGTATTCGCGGGACGCAGTTGTAAATTTAGTTTTAACTTTTTATGAAAAAACCGAAATAACTAGCGTAAGTTTCGAATTTCTTGTGAAATGTACCTAAAACTTTGTTTTTATTTCTCTTTACTTCAAGAAATCAGAAAATCTAGTGTGAACTTTGAACTTCCCATAAAGTGTATCAAAGACTTTTTTTCATTCTTTATTTCAGATTCTGGAAAATATAGTGTAAATGTTATAGTTTTAAAAACTTACATGCTCGCGGGCCGCGTTTTACCTTTCGCAGGCCACGTTTTTACCTTTTGTGAGCCGTATTCTTCTTAAAAATACAATAAAATGTTAGCGGGTCGCAGTTTGCCAACCCCTGCAGAATTGTAAAAAAGTAATTGATATGCAACTGTTAGGTTTGTAAACTTTTGGAGTATAACGTATAGAGTCGAATTATTTTTTAATGATTTTGTTTTTAATACAGTCAGATTTAAAATTAAGTCAAATACTTGTTTTACAAAAACTTTTTTTTTTAACATGAAGTTTTGCTGGCCATTTTTTTGAGATATTAATTGTTTAAAAAATAAAAGTTCATAAAAAAAACAGCTTTAAGTTGAGTACTTCAAAGCTTTCGGAACATTTTTTGATACTGTATAAATTCCTAAATCTTACGATAACACATTTTGTTTCAAATTTGAATATACAGCTTTATTTTTAATTAAAGAAATATCAACTCTAACGTTTTAGTCTTATTTAGATAACTACTAACATTATTTAGTGAGTTCCTTGTAGTAATAGGAGAAAATACATTTTTAAGTTTTACTAATTTTTTTAGTTATTATTTTAAATTAACTTTACTAGACTTAAACTTTTTGTATCAGTAAATTTTGATAAATTATTAATTCTTTTTATGAAGTTAAAACAACTTTAGGCTAGTATATCAATTAAATAATTTAACTAAACTTATAAACAATCAATTAAACTTTATTTATACTTTCTTAGAGGTAGTTTTAGCAAATACGATTTATTAAAAAGATAAACTTTTTTGTTTGCTAAACTCCTAAATAAAAATTTACTTTTTAAAGTTAAACGTTAATATATATTTGAACAAAATAAATTTTAAAAAAAATTTTAATTTAAAGTTATATATAAAAGTTTTCATAAAAATTGTCTTAAAATTAGAGCTTTAAGTCTGAATTTAATGGGTTGGTGTCTGATATGCACGAAGGGACATCTTTGCACGAAGACACTATTGCACGGCGTCAGTTTTGCACGAGGGTCACTTTTGCACAAAGACATTTTTGCACGAAGACGTATTTGCTCGGGTTGAAAAAATTCAAACTTTTTTTTTATTAAATTTAATTTTTTTAGTATTTTTTTTTTACCACCACTATTACCCCTAACCCTCGGACGGTAACTTTTTTTTTTCTTTTTTTGTTTATTTATTAGTTTATTTTTATTTCTTTTTTTTTTTTTTTTCAATAATTTTTTTGTTATTTATTGTTGTTTATTTTATATTTTTACTTTCACAGTTACCTCTAAACCTTACCCTCGGCCGGTAAAATTTTTATAAGTTAATCTTTTTATTTCTTTTTTCTTGTTTTTTTTTTACATATTTTTTTATCTTGTGCAAAAATAACCCTCCGTGCAAAAGTGTCTTCGTACAATAATTCCCTTCGTGCAAAAAAAAATCTTCGTGCAAAAGTATCCCTTAGAGTACATTTTGACCTTTAGTGCAATAATGTCTTCTGTTATATTTGACCGTTCCCGAAACTTATAGTCTTAAGAATATAACCCCGAAAAATTTGTAAACTATTCTTATGGCTATACCATAAATATGTACATGACTATACTTAATCTATAAAAGTCTAAAGTATAGAGAATTATAAATATAACTTATACAAAACAACATACTTTCTACATAAATACCTATATATTTGTTATTTTAAATGTTTTCACACCAAATGTTTGCACAGTTTCTATATATATTTAGTTAAACCTAAAGCATTCTAAAAATATCATGCAGGGTTGTTTTATTAAAAGCAAGTTTTACCTATTTTAAAATTATTGAATTTTATAACTGTATCAAAACTGTAAAAGAAAAATGTTATAAGAAATATTCATATTAAATTAGAAAATATATTTAGAACTCAGCACCATTTGATAATAAATAATCAAGCATAAATTTAGCTTATTCAGACTCAACCTATGTATTTACATATGCGTTTGTAATTACAAAGTCTAATTAGTTTTCAGGCAAATGTATTAGTTACGATTTGGAGTGGCGTTCTAGCTTAAAGTGTGATTTAGTTGGTATTTTATTATTTAGTTTATTAAACGATATAAAAACCGCTTAAAAAAGTTTGGTCCAAGGACCTAGTGTATAATAAAACCTTTCGGTTATCGAGTCGTACACTACTAGGAAACACTTTAACGTCTTGTCAAGGACAGTTTCTACTTTAACTTCTTCCTAAACATCATTGAACATTCTTTTGAAAATAACATGATTTTGCTTGTACACTGTTTACAAGCCACATGAGAATTTGACTAGTAATAAACACAATTTTACGTTTTTTGCTGGATATCTTCTACTTCTATTACACTGTTAAAGTCCTGGACAATGATGTTAAACTGTATCCAAGCGGTGTACGACTCAATAACCGAAAGGTTCCTTCGTAGACCAGGTTTTTGGACCAAATAATTTTAGTTGTTCTTTTACTTAATCTAAAATTGTTATTTTTTTTTTTTTTTGTAGTGGTTTTAATATTTAGAATACAAAATTCTATTTAAATATACACTTAAACAGCTTATAAAGGTTTTCAAGCTAAATCACAACGAATATTATCCTACAAACGTCATTTACCGACTACAAAGTTTTACTAAAAATTTAAACGTTTGTGACGCAAACCGAACATTGAATTTCAACATTAATCAACCAAGGGACTACTTTTTTTTAATAATTAACGATCGATGCCAACGTAATTGGAAACCAGTGGCGTAGCGTGGTATTTTAGTCAGGGGGTGCGCAAACTGTTTTCTCAAAAAATCCCCTAAATTAAAACTTTTGTAACTAACTATGAAAAGATCTTTTTATAAGTAATATATTTGAAATAGATTCGTTAAGTGAAATAAGTTCGAAGTAACTATTTGTTACTTTAAAGTTTTTTAAAGTTAAAAGTATACTTTTTAAGTTTAATTTATCTGGTTGTATTTGTATAAAATAAAAATAACAAACAAAGTTTATTTCTCAAAGACTGACACGCTTTTTCTTGTATGTTTACAAAAATAAAGATCATAAAACTAGCAGTAGTTTAACATCTATTGTAGCATAAAAAAAAAACTTGCAAAATTGTTTAATTTTCCTTTAAACGTGACGTATATTTGTAAACTTTTTGTAAAAAAATCTGTCATAAGGTTATACTAATGCGGCGCACTACATTAATTGCGTGCTTTTTGAGTCTAAATTCTTATGAAGTTCATGAAGCTCTAAAATTTTTCCTTATGGAGTTTTTCATCAACATCGGTGCGCACTTTCGCTTGCGCACCGAATCAGTATATTGGGTTATTTCTCTAACCTGTCACTAAATGGTATTCAAAATTTCATTTAACTTTTCGAATTAGATAAACATACTTGAAAAATGGCAAATTAAGCAGAAAAAGTAAACAATAAGGGACAAAGATATTACATTTTTTTTTTTACTTTTTTTTTCTTTTTTTGGGTGGCACGCGTGCGCCAGTGTCCCTCCCCCACGCTACGCCCCTGTTGGGAACCAATAAAAATGTGACTTTAGACAAAACTCAAATAGATCTACTATGGTGTTGACGTAATAATATATTGAAAAGTTTTATTGCTTCAGGTTAGACGCGGTACTTAGTTGTAAAAAAAGCATGAACACTGTTGTTAAAAGTTATGGCACGTGCAACGAAAAAATAAAATAGAAAGTTTTGATTCTCCAGTTTATTTTTAGTGAACGCTAAAGTGTATTTATGTTTTACTAATAATTAAAAATTCCCATGATGGTAATAATGTATTTATATAAAAATGTTAATTAGTTAACATTTATTTCAAGTTAAAGGTCTAAGAGCTAAAAGTAGAAACCTGTCCATTTTTATCTACTTTCGTTGAGTTTAGCTAAGTACAATTTTTATTTTAAATTTTTCTATAAATTACTAACGTTTTGTTACCCATTAAAAATGTATTAAACCTTGTTTTTAAATTATTTGGATTGCTGTTTAGTTTGTAACCGTTTTTTAACGATTGTAATCGATATCTGCCCTGCGTTGTGATAATAGTTAATAAGTTTACAAAATAACTAGTTGTAAACACTGACAAGTTTAAATTTATTAAAGCACTATGACGTTTGCTTAACGACGAATTTTTAGTACAAAATGCTATTCTTGTTGTAGCAACGGTCAGTTTTATTGTTGATCTCTGGCTGATGACATATCTTTGGATTGGAACTCTGAGTGGATTGCAGTTGAGTGTTTAAACTTTTGTAAATTTGTTGCTTTAAAAGAAGTACCAAATTATAGATTAAACTTTGTTGCTTATTGAAGAAATTATTAAATTATTCTTTAGCTTTATCAACTTTTGTATAATTTTACTTGAGTTAATACGTATTTTTTAAATCACATTTGTTATTAAATATTGTTGATTAAACTGTGCTGTGTAAATTATAACCGGTTGTTTTTAGTTTAAGCTACTATTTAAGTGATTACTATACCATTAGAATGATTAAGACTAAGAAGGGCTTAAGACAAAAAAATAAGTTAACGGGTCTTGCAGATACTGAGCCATCAGTAATATTCAAGCGACCATAAACAGCGCTCATGAAACAGAAGTAAGCGCGCAGACTAGGGAAAATAATGAAGTTGTAGATTTTAATGTTTTAGATGAAGTTGACTTAGACGTTGAGGATTTAGCTCACTTATTAGAGCAAGCTAAGGTTTTAGAGAAAAAAATAAACTAAAAAATGAACTAAAAGCAATTTATAGGAAATTAGATACAAATAAGACCATAAATGACAGCGGCCTCACCCTTAACAATCACACCTCGCACGCTTTAGGCGAAATGTCAACACAAATAAGTTTCAAGAAAAAAACTCTTGAAAATTGTAAGCTTTTTCAAAAAATTGATGCCGTACGCGATCCGGCTGTGGAGTTACGTTTTTTGCAGACCGGTGTACGGCTTATGGTATAACATCTGAAATGGAGAAGTTTGAAATTCTCCAGAGAATTTGGCCCCGTTCAGATATAATTGACTTCGTTGAAACACATGACGAAGACAGAACGTATAGCAGTCTTGTTAACTTTTTACAAGGCAAAGGTAGCAAATTGCCTCGTATATTAGGTGCAAGCCCATCATGGCCAGAGCCAGTTCAATTCCAGGACTTGTTTTTGGCAGCTAAGCAATGGGCAAAGTCTAAAGAGGAAGACAGAATTAAATACTTTATGCACAGACATGCCCCTAATAATTTAAAAAACAAAATTAAGGAATGTTTTGGGCTTGAATATAATGAGTTTATTAGGCGCACGGAGTTTATATGCGATATTGAAGAACAGAGGGTCTTTGAAAATGCTAAAAACTTTTCATACGAACCTCAGCGATTTAAGCACAATAAGAGATACTCTTACAAACAAAAATGGCATGAGAACATTCCACAAAAAAGGGAACATTTCCGCAGTAATGAACACAATCGTAGTCAGGGTATTTCGAGGAAGGGTATAACAAGCGCACGAATTACGAACAGAACGCGCTTTGTCACAAACATGCTAACTTGGGATATAGTGCAGACTATTGTGCTGCAGTCGCAACTTGTCCTATGTCTCCGTTAGAGCAACAACACCACCTAAAAAACGAGCTCCCGTCCTACACACAGTAAGAGGAGTTGAGGATGTGGTCAGAAAACCTCTTACAAAGATGGTTGAAGCTTCTCATTGTTTGTCATGCCATTTAGTTCCAACCAACGTGACAAGTAAATTCACTAAAAAGCAGTCAAAAGTATCTAAGCAGAAAATTTTTTGTTCCCAGAAAACCTATAGCCTTTAGATTGACTGGTCAAGTCAAGTGGTTTCATGTTCGCAAAGGCTATGGTTTCATCCATAATGAAGAGTTAAACAGTGATATTTTTATCCATTATAGTGCCATAATCAAAAATAACCCTAGAAAATTAATGAAATCAGTTACAAAAGGGGAGGTAGTTGAATTTGATGTTGTCATGGGTAGTAAAAACTTACCAGAGGCTGCTAATGTTACAGGTCCAAACAATAAACCAGTTCGAGGTTCACGGTATGCTAAAGATAAGAGACACATCTATAACAAAAGTTTCAAATTGCAGCAACCGCCTCTACGAAATAGTTACATGTACTACAGCTGCAACAAATTAAGCAATCAGCAGCAGCGAAATAGGAGACCAAATAGTTACAGAAGGTATTACAATTCCGATTTGAGCCTACAACTTACAAGGAAGGATCTTAGAAGCTTCAAGCAAAGCTTCAGTTATAACAAGTATCGACATTCTTCGTCAGAAAGAAGTGAATCTGGCTACGAGTCAGAAAAAAGTATGATTTTTCAGAACAATTCAGGACTAGGGAAAGTGAAAGCTTTTGTTCCAAGAGTCGCATCGTGTAGGGAGATCGATAGCTACAAATAGGGAACTAAAAAGTCCCCATAAGTTATGCTGAAGCATCTAGCTCGGATGAATTCTAAGCGTTCATTCGGCGTAAGTATCTTTTTTTTTTACTGTTTTTAAGCGTTTATGTATATATAAGGGTAGTGAATGGAAAACAACTGGTTATAATTTTATTTTCTTTCTATTTATTTCTTTGGTAACTAGTTTATTTAATGATTTATTAGTAGTTGATTTTTTTTTTTACCTGTTGCAATTAAAATATTATTTTTGGTTAAAATACCTGTACAAATTTAATACAAATTTTTCTCTCCTTTTTAATTTTTTTCTTTTTTTTAAATCTTCAAAATTGGTTAATTTTTTTTAATTTGGTACTAAAAAAAAGCTGACATGTCATGGATTCGTGACATTTTTGAAATCACCAGCAGTGTCTAGAGAAGTGTGACGAGTTGCAGGCGGGCAACCTGTTTCAGCTGCAAGAGAAAAGAAGCAGTTTAATGAGTTACGTCAGTAGTTGTTTAGCAAATCAGTATGTGTGATTTTTCTTTCCTGTCTACTCATGACCCTGAGGCTTATCATTGGAGCCTGGCCAAGAATGCCAAAAAAGGGTAAAAAGAAAGGAAAATGTATCGATATCTGCCCTTCGTTGTGATAATAGTTAATAAGTTTACAAAATAACTAGTTGTAAACACTGACAAGTTTAAATTTATTAATGCACTATGACGTTTGCTTAACGACGAATTTTTAGTACAAAATGCTATTCTTGTTGTAGCAACGGTCAGTTTTATTGTTGATCTCTGGCTGATGACATATCTTTGGATTGGAACTCTGAGTGGATTGCAGTTGAGTGTTTAAACTTTTGTAAATTTGTTGCTTTAAAAGAAGTACCAAATTATAGATTAAACTTTGTTGCTTATTGAAGAAATTATTAAATTATTCTTTAGCTTTATCAACTTTTTGTATAATTTTACTTGAGTTAATACGTATTTTTTAAATCACATTTGTTATTAAATATTGTTGATTAAACTGTGCTGTGTAAATTATAACCGGTTGTTTTTAATTTAAGCTACTATTTAAGTGATTACTATACCATTAGAATGATTAAGACTAAGAAGGGCTTAAGACAAAAAAATAAGTTAACGGGTCTTGCAGATACTGAGCCATCAGTATCTGCTGACTTCACGATTATGCAAAAGTTTTTTTATACCACTTTTTGAAAAAACTGGGAGATATTATCAACTCTTTTTATGCTTTAAGTTAGTATCTTTAACGCCTTTTTTTTTCTGTAAATCTTAGTTTTTGTATGCGATATTTTTTTTCTGGTCTATATTAATACTCTTTTGTTAAAAAAATGTGTTATAGATTAGTACCACGACGACCAAGTACCAACAGAAAACACTAACTTAACTAAAAGGTTCGATATTAGAACAGTTTTATTTTTGTTTAATACTTCGTTGCATTACGTAAATTTTTGCCGTATGTTTTTAGTTTACAAACGAAATATAAAATACTTGTTGAATTGTATTAACCACTAGTTCATAATAAAAAATTGTTGGTAGATACTCAAGTCTTGTATTTTTGTGTTTTACTTCAACAAAATTTTCCAGACACTGTTTCTAACGAAAGATTTAATAAACAAGAAATATAAATACCGAATAACTAAACATAAGTTTACATACCGCAGTATCTACTTTATATTGTATGAACCTTAAAAATGTTAGCTTAACATAAAACATCTAATATGAAAGCATCAACATAGAAATTTATAAATATTATTTTAATGTATCCAAAAAAAAATTTTTAATGACAAAAAATAAGCAGTCAAAAATTTTGCTTAAGAACCTGGTGTACAAAAACTTTAAAACAAAAAATACATTTTGGTTTGAGTCATACACCAGGATACAGTTCAATGTCATGTCCAGGAAATATCTGAATCTATTTTAACAGTGCTTAAAAACCAGCATGTTTTAAAATCACTTAAATCAAAACACAATTAAATTCAAACACTATCTTTAATATATGTAGCAACTAACAGTGCAAGAAGTATAAAACAGTTAATTAAAGTTATACATCAAAAATAGTTTGGTATAGCTAAGTTATAGTTATTGTCGGGCGTCATAATTTCTTTTGATCTTAGTTATTGTTAAAAAAACATCGTAAAGTTTTCGGAAACTTGCGTAATTTATGTTTGCGGTACTTTAATACAGGAAAAATCGAATCTGCTCTTTAAACTATTACATGATTTTTTAAATCATTTATCCTTGTCTGTATCGTATACAAAGATTGAATATTTTATTCCAAACATAGCTGTTTGGTTTCCTATCGAAATTGCTTTAACATTGTTTAAAGAAACGTTAACTTTTAATATTAATTGAATTATAGTAAATTTATTCGTAACTGCATCAAACAGTTCAGAAGTATCACATGTATCAATTACAAATAACTTTTTTTTATAGCAACCAAACTGTGTTCAATTCTACTTTATATCATACTAGCCATTTATGACCAAACGCTGGCAAATATGATCATAAACTTAAACAGAGTTTGTAGGTTAAAAAACATTATTACTATCTGGAACCCAACCCCCAGAAACTACAACTTTCCCTTCATTACTTTTACAAGCAGCTAAAGGTTCTTTCATACTTGCGGTTTTTTTCATTTTGCTTATATTTGAAATACTGGATGCATAAATTAAAATTAACAGAAAAAGGATCTCCAAATCCAACAGTATAAATTTTATCAATGATAACTCATGCACAAAAGTCAACACGAAAATCTAAAACAAACTATTTTTTTTCCAAACTCTAAAAATTATCTTTACTGTTTATTATTATTTCAACTATATTACTTTATTATCTTTACTATCACACCAGTACACGAGTATGTAAATTTTATCTTTCAAATAAACTCCATTAACAATACGTTCTTTGTCTGAAAATAATCTATTCGTTATTAAAGATCCAATTTTTTTTAATTCTTAACTTTTTATTTGCTTTTAACTAAGAATTTCCAGCAAATTTTCACGAACTAAAACATTAAACATGTTTTGATCGCAGTGTCTGGTTTCAAAACTACAGCTTGGTAGATTGTTCAAAATGTTTTGGTTTTAAACTTAATTATCTATGGTTTACATTTATCAATTTTGTAAGTAGAAAAATTCCCATACAAAAGATGGGACACGTTCAAAATCAAGCCGATCAAAATCCGACCAGTCGAATTCGAGAACCCCTTACCGATCGAGGGTAAGGGTTAGGGGTAACAATGATCTTGAAAAATATATAAAAATAATATTTAAAAATGCAAAAAACATATAAAATTAATTAATAAATAAAGAAAATATAAAAAATATCGGGTTGATTTTGAACGTGGATGGGTTTTCATAGTATACCACAAAAGATAGTTTAAAGTGGATTTTGACAATAAAAGAAGACGTACTGTTAGTAAGAGATCTTTGACAAACTTGCTTCTTTTTTTAAAGTTGTAATTACTCCAATAATTTGCTGCAGTAAATACTTTCAATTCAGAAGTAATGTGCAGTTTGGAAGATTGAAGAATCTTTTTTATGAGTGCAAAATCTAACTCTGAGAAACTGGTAGTATAAGCAACCATCAAAAAACAACTTTCTGTATAAGTCGTACTTGTTTGATGAAGATTGGACAAATTAAAGATTTCGGCTACTTTATGATAAAGTAAATTGTTCTTTACAGTTAATTTGTTATGCATTTTCAAGTATTTTTTACAGCCTTACATTGAGAAAAGCCTGGCTTGTTTTAAGACTTAACTTAATTTCATTGTCTTCTTTCGGTAGGTAGGCTCAAAAGATTTTTTAGGATTGTTTAAATTTATTGCTTTTTTTTAGCATAATATAGTTTTTTAAATAACTTTTAGCATATCACTTAGGGTTATTAGTTTTATCAAAATAAAAACTGCTTGGTTTTCGTTAATCTCAACAAAGTAGTTGCAGACGATAGTTTAAGATCTGACAATTTTACTTCTACGATTAAAACTTTTAAATGACATACTTGAAAACAATTTACTTTTCTCACAATAGTTTCTACTTATGAAACTTCTAATAATAAATATTTAATAAATTTTAATATATTGAAGAGCACTGAAAATTAAAAATAGTTTTATTTTTTATTTAAATATTTGACGTTAATGCTATCGTAACTTAAGTTGTCATTCAATTGTAATTTACTTATAGAAAAAAGTAAATTTAAGATTTAATAATTTCATAAAAATATTCAATCGCTAGGTGAGTATAAGGGTAAAAATATAACAAACTTTAATAAAGAAAAACTAAGATATTTTACTTTAACTCATAGATTCATTTAAAGATTATGCTTCATCAAATACGCATTCATATTACCTTTCTTACAAAAATTTACAAGGTTTTCACAATCTTCATGAAAATCAAGTTGTTTGTAATCAACTTTTCCGCGTTTTTCTTTTGTTTCATCAGTTTTCTTCTCATTGTTTGCTTCTGCCTTCTATTATGATGCATTCCAATTTAATGTATTTAAATAAACAAATGTCTAAATAAGTAAACAATTTTTAAATATAAATTATTTCTAAAATATTTAAGAATTTTTTACTCAACTACCTAAAGTAAGTATATATAATTTAAGTTTTAAAAATTTCATAGTTTTATTTTAAATTTAAAACAAAAATAACTCTTAAAATCGAAACAAAAATATAAAAACAGAATAAAAATTAAATAATTAGTACAAAATGCATTATTAATAACAAAAATGTTATAGTTTGTCGACAACTGTATATTAGCTCATTCTATTAGAGTATGCCTTTAAACCAGGTTTTCCCAAACATTTTTCAAAAGGCCCTACTTAAAGAAATTAAAAAAGTTATGGCCCCCTCCGACAAAGTTTAAAAAACTACCATTAATAAACTAAAGACTTTTTTGCTCTCAATCATCAACTCCAGGATATCTAGTGTAAGTTTCAAATGATTACCCCCTAAATTTCCTGAAATGTTCCAAAATATCTACTATAAATATAAAACTCCCAATAAAAACGCTAAATGTTTCTTTTTTGCTCTTCATCATATACTCCAAAGTTTCTAGTGTAAGTTTAAAATTTTGACCTCATGGACCCCTAAACTTCTGTAATTTTTGTGATGCTTTAAAGACTTTTGTTCTGAAAAAAAAGCTCAGTGGTATACTGCGTGATTCTCTTGAAGATTACAGAAAAGGATTACCCTAACTGTCATAACTTTTCTTAAAAATTTATTCTGACCAAAATCATCTAAACTCTATCTATTATAATACAAGGCACCTTTTTTTAACTTAAAATTATAGAAGTGTTAGAAGTTTTAAGCACCATAAAATAATTGCTACAATTAATAATAAAAATAATAATAGCGGACTCTGAAATAAAGAGTTAAACATTTTTATAGATTTTATAACTTTTACTAACCTTTTAAACTTACGATTTTAAAAAAGTCTAAAATATTTTTAAAACAAAAGTAACACTTTTTACAATTTCAAACTTTACAAAACCTTAGTTGTATATTAAATATAAATTAAAAACAAAATCAGTTTTAAATTTATAATTTAACAATTAATAATCACAGAAGGTTTTAAAACAAGCTTGATAGATTTTTTTTAATTTCTTTAAAGTCTTATCACTGTTGTAGTTTACTTTCTTATTTACGTTAATTTTTACAAACGTAAGTTCAAAAGCTAAACTCACTGTCTTTAGATTAAAAAGAAGTTCATGAAACGAAATAAAATAAATAAAATAAAAACTAACAACGAGATTTACTAGGTGTTATATTAAATGAAAACTCCACACATTTTTTACTTCCTGAGTCTAACTCTAAAATGTTTTTAAACACATTTTAATTTTTACTACATACGCATCATCCCTACTTATTGCATCATGACTATTTACATTTTAATTTTTTATTTTGTTTCATGAACTTCTTTTACAATTTAAAGACAGTGAGTTTAGTCTTTGAACTTACGTTTGTAAAAATGTTATTAAAAATCTTCAGTCTAACTTAAAAGACTTAAAACAAATTAGTAATGTTTATCTAAAAACGCTGTATATATAAAGTTTGTATATACAAACAATTAAAAATTAATATGCAGTTCTAACAAGGATAAGTCTAACTACTGTTCATTAAAACCTTTTATGAGTTTCAGGAGGTAACTTCGAGAAGGCGATCTCACATTAAGACTGTGTCTCGAACAAAGGTATTCAATGAATGTTATGCTTTAATGGATTTTCATAAATTTTACGTATCTTAAATTCTTATTTATTCATTTTGTAAAACTAAACAATTAAAATTTAATTTTTAGATAATAAAATAGCAAGGTAAAATACGCAAAAGTTAAAACTTACTAGAACTTAATGTGTTTGTTTTTTATTGTAAACTAAATTTTATAAAGTTATTTGTGTTCAATTTAAAATATTGCTCAATTTACTGAGTAAAAATCTAATGTTGAAACAATTTTATATAGGACTTTTTTATTACTTTTTTTCGTGTTTTAATTATGAGAACTTTAACTGCCCTTAACTAGAAAAATTTTTATTATTTATCATCGTTGTTTAGTTTAATTAATGATCTCCTGTTATATCTAACTATGGTTATAATCTAACTATGGAATTTTTATTTTTTTTTTGCTTGATTAACTAATTTTCTGATGCAGTAATAAGGCTATATAAGTTTGAAATTTTCTTTATTGTGTTATAATCGTATCATGCTGATGAAAATGTGTTGAAATATATTTGTGGTGAATAAAATAAATATTCAAGTACAATAGCAGACTAATATTCAAAAATAAAGACTTAAACGACGTAAAAAGCGATAATTAAGCTGTATAAAGTAGACGATATGTTGTAATTCGTATATTATATGAAGATCAAAGTTTTATCTAAATTTTTAATTTAGCTTTTTAGTACACGTTGGAAAGTTTTGGTTTTGAAAAAATTATAATCTTTCTTTAGTGAAGTACCCGTTGGTCCAACAAATGTTTTGGCTGTACTTTTGAGTTTGCAGCTTATCTTTAAAACAGTTCATATAGTAGGATTTTTATTTCATGGATTTTTGCAGAAGTAGACGATATGTTGTTATTAAATAAATACTAAATTTTTTATTGTTAAAGACTTGTTGTTATCCAAAATTTAATAAAGTTTACTGCTTATTAAAAACGTTGAATAAAAAGTAAAACTAGAAAAAATGGACCCTGATATATTTTATATCGACTAAACAGGACATTGTTTTAAAGATGGAACCTTATAACAAACTTTCTAAAATGTTTATAAAAAGCAAAGTACTCATTTGTAAGATTAAGTGTGTATTGTTTTTTCAAGTAAGGGATTAGCCAAAAATGAAGCCGAGTTTAGTTCACAAAGTCAATCTTAGCAAGGTGCAAGTAGAATCTCTAAAACATCTAATTTAGAAATGGTAGCAATAGCAGCAGAAGATAAAGAGCTTTTAATAAGAAGATTCACAAGAGACAACCAACAGTATGTATACGATGTGCTATAAGTTCTTTAAATAACTCTAAAACGTTTATTACCAAAAAATAAAAAGTTTAAAAAAACAATAAAAAGTATAAGTGAAAAAGCTAAAAACATCTTATTTTCAATGTGATTTCTTACTTTTTATTAGAAGTTTTTATTTATTAATGTGAAACTATCAACAGGGACACGCAGTGTTTTCTTTGTTGTAGTCAATTATTTAAGAAGAGATGTCTTCAAAGCACCAACGCTTGGACAAGCAACAGAAAAAAAACTTGGTTTTAACAAAGTCTACATCAAAAAATCCACACGTATTCTACTAAAATGATGCTTTTAATTGAAAACTAGTGAAAACTTTATTTCGGTAAACTTTTGAGCAATGCAATGTGGCCTTCTTCATCGTCTGATTTTAATCTAGTTGTTCTTTTCGGTGTTTATGTAACAATTTGTTATACTTATTAGCTATAACATAGTTCTAGGATAGTAAAGGGTTACGTACAAGCTACAAGCAATTTCCGCTCGCGATGTATTGTTTGGCTTAAAACAAACTGTGAACAACAATTAAATTTGAGCTTTTTTATAACAAACGTTTTGAAGTTTGCTTTTAATTTTACCTTTTGTTCACAGTAAAATTATGCTTAACAAATGATTATTTTGATACAACATTGTGTTTTTAAAATCTAAAAGTATATATGGTGCAATTTATTATACAGTTATGCTGCCCGGCAGTATTTTTAGCCCGCCGAATAATAAATCTGCTCAGTTCTATTATAGGTAGTAACAAATATGATTAAAAATTATAAGTTTTGTTTAGTACTAATATTTTTTCAAAATTTTATTTTTTTATAATCTAGATCCAGCCGGACCTAAAATAAATAAAAAGGTCCTAGCTTTGGGTTTGGTTGATCACTAATTTTAAATTTAACTTTTTCATTCTAAATAGATTATTTTTAGTTAGAAATTCTTATTCAAATAACATGTTTTCTTTATTTTTATTGTTTTTATAAGGTTATACTTATAATGAACGTAAAGGCGATTGATTTCTTTATGTATATACTTTTTAATTGTTTTTTGTTCAAATCGTTATATCATTAAAAAATGGTAAGGATTTTTTAAAGTTTGCATTTCTAAACGTTTGTCTCAGTTAGTATAACTGTTGAAAAAATCTATAAATTTTTACTAGAATATAACAAAAAAAGGTAAAAAGTTGCATTACCTGAGTAAATTTACTACTTTTTTAACTTGTTTCTAATTATAATTTACTTAGTTTTTAGAAAAAACACTTATGCTAAAATTTTAATAATAAAATAAAAAGTGTTATAGATTTTTACAGATACTGTGTGAAAACCACATTTAAACATTTTTTACGTAAACAATTTTTTTCTCAAAATATAAAAAGTTCTAAATATTTAAAAAACTAATTTATAAGCAGTATATACATTTATTAAACGCTTAAGTTCTTTTTAAGAGATTTTTTTAGGCTATAAATTATAACAAAAGTAAAAGTGTTATTTAAATTTAGATTGTAATAAAACTTAATGATAAAAAAAACAATTTATTTCGAAATTTCATAAAGAAGTTACAAAGTAAATATACCATAAGCAGCTTTTTTACTGTATAGTTTTATCTGGCATACAAGACTTTTCAAAAAAGCCAAAACTTGTAGATTTTTTCAAAAAGTTAACTTAAGACTTAATTTTTTATTGTATAAACCTTTTTTAGTAAAATACTGCTAAAAACTAAAAATCTTTTAGCAACATAGTTTATAAACAAAAAAAATACTTATTTTTAACACTTTGTTAGTATTAATAGAAAAAAAAAGTTAATGAGATATGTTTTGTTCCAGCTTAAATTTTTTTAGTAATTGATTAAATCTATTTGAAATTGTTCTTTTTAGTGTGTTAAAACCATTTGTGTGTTAAAAATTTAAAAATGTATAGTAAAAATACTAAAAATGTTCTAAACTTACTTAAAAATTACTAAATAAACTGGTACAGAATTTTTTGTTTAAAAACAACTTATAACTTAAACAGAACCATTTAAAGAAAATACTATTATATTGTTAGCATTTTTTCTATTAATATCACTTATTAATAATCTTAATTTATATGTTTTTTTAGTATGACTGTAATTTTTACAATTGATCAAACAAGTTATAGAAAACATATTTTAAATTAAAAAATACTTAATTGAAGCTTTTTGTCTACAAAATAACTGTTCATAGTTTTTCTTTTTTAAACAGCGTAACTTTGTTTATAAATATGTTCAACAAAATATATGTTTAGTTGAAAAAACGCATTTAAAAAAAAATTAAGTAGATAAAAGCTATGATTAGATTAAAGGGCACTACGAGAAATTTTGGTCTCCAAAAAATTATTAAATACTTGTAGAACTAAACCATAAAAATACAAGGTCCTAGAGAAAAATCAAAATTGTAAAAAATAATTTAACTGGATGGTATTTTCAAATCATTATTCTTTAAATATAAATTTAAATGAAAAAGTTATTAAATATTTAACTATAATGACTTGTTTTAAAAAATTTATCAGTATATTTTTTCAATTAATTATCATCATCTTAAATTGTTATAAAGATATATTCAATAAGTTATTTAAATGATAAAAAAGTAGCAGCGACATAAACTTTTCACTAAAAAAATCTTCGTTAGCAGTAAAATAGTAAAATTGAACTCATCATGCTACACCTTCTTCTGTTTATCTTTAAACCTAAAATGAAGTTAAAAGTTATTTTTTTAAAGCTAACACCAAAACTACTTAGCTATTTTGATCTAAATAAAAAAAAAAGTTAAGTTCAGTAGTAATAAAATGTAGCTGTAAACTTTTAGCTTGATTAAGGTGCAACTAATTGCTAAAACCTACCTTTGGCCGCTTTCTTTTGTTTATCATACCTCTTTTCGGATACTTTCTTCTATTTTTTGGCCTAAGTATAAAATCTGGACCCCCTAGAATTTTTGTTACTTCAGAATAAATAGAATTTTTTTTTTAACTAATTATTATTATTTACGTGAAAAAAAAACTCTGAAAACAATCATTTTGATAAAAAAAATAGTTTACTTAGCTTTAACAGTTTATAAGTTATTTTTAAATACAAATTTTCAGTCAAAAGGCTATCATTTTGTATTAAATATTTAATTCGTAAAATGTTTAAAAACAAATGCAATATTTTTTTTTTCAACACTCAAAAACTGAACCTTTTTTAACTTTTGACAGTGAACTTTCAAGTGCAATTACTCTTTCAGTAAGTTTTGAAACCATTCTTTTTAACTTTTCTATTTCGTTTGTGTTCTAAAATCATGCAAAAACAGTGTGTGATTTGTTGTCATATAAAATAAAGCAAAGAAAACATCAAAGTTAGTTTTGAAAATTATCTTTTTTCCTACTATAAACTTTACTGTCTAATAAAAAACTTTTTATTTTATACAACATTTAAGTTTAAAATAATTATTTTCTCGGTATCATAAAAAGATATTTCATGTTCAAAACATAATCTTATTTATTTAACGGCACACAGTAAACTAAGCCTGACTATTGTTTATTAACTCACATCAAGCTTTTTTTTGTTTTTTTCTTTAGTTATAAATAAAAGTTTGAAAAATGTAACAAGTTTTAATGTTTTTGCTAAAAAAAACGTGTTTGTGTCCTGTTTAAAATAACACGGTGCATAAATGTTACCAATTTCTAGTTTATTATGGGCAGTTTTCCTTTTAAGTTCTTTAACTAAAACTTGGTTTAACTGTTCAGTTATTAAATTTTCCATCAATCTCAGTCGTCTTTGTAACTCCTCAATTTTTTTACCAGTACTTTTGCGATTTAAGTAAAACATTCTACGAAGAAAGTGAACCATTTTCTTTTCATAAAAAGATTTTTTTTTTTATTATACCATTTAAACTTTTTGAAAATTTTAATAATACAAAAAACGTTTGAATGGAGATTTTTATAAAATTTTAAGGGTCTTAACTAAGTTATATCATATATAGCAAGTTCTAACCATTGCTTGTACACTGTTTTGTGATGGTTTTTCTGTGTTCTCATTCAATCTAATTCCAAGCGGTTCTGAAAATTTCATTATCATTACTTTTTTTGGTTTTGTTAATTCATGTTAAGTATATCTAAAAAAACCTTACAACAAAACATGACGATGCAGCGATACAAAACGAACTATTTAAAAATTTTCTAATATTACAAAAATTCCAAGTTTATTTCATCATAACCTTTTCTAAACGTAATTTATAAAGTTATAGGGCTGTAAAATGCTTAGATTAACCTTTTTACTGTATAATTTTGTTAAAAGCTTTATTATTGCTAAAAACTATTTAGATCAAAAACATGCTTGTTAAATTAATCAAGCTATCTTTAGCTATTTATATTTTTTTTACGATCGCACTTTTTGTATTGATAAATGCTTATCAAACTTCACTACTTACAACAGCAACCATTTTTAAAGTCAGTTTATAAAAACTTAACAACACTTTACTTAAAAGACTTATAAGTGATTGCTATGTTTACTGTTTGTAAACTAAACACGGTTATGGCTAATGCCTGTTTGATGACTTCCTATTAATTTTACAATTTTTTTTTACTAATAATAATAGTTCTTTATGAAAATCTAAGGCTTTTAACTAAGTTTAGCATAGTAGGCTAAACTAAAGCTACTAAATTAAATATTTATAATCTTAAAACTTTAATACTTTTAAAAAACTAGAGACTTTTAAAAGTAAAAAATATGATTGTAGTCACTATATTGCTGTTCAGACCATTTTTGTACTAACGTTCTTCACGTAGATCTGACTCCATAGTTATGGTAAAGTTGACACGAGCAGAGCCACACGACTTCATGCAGTCTTCCGGTGTTTCAAAGTTGTTCTCGTTGCCGCGACAACCTCCGTAAACAAACATGGAGCAGGATTTTGTTTGCGAGTTGTAGAAGTAGCGGTACAAATGCGCGTTGCACGGCCCTTCTCTCATCTCTTCCAAACAATAAGCTTCTGTCGGTTTATAAACAAATGTCTACACAGTTTATACTGATCATAAGCTGAACATTTAACCACTTTTTTTTGTTGAACATTATGCATATTTTCGTAAAAGTATGTTTACCTGTGTTAGTGAACTGTTGTGCAGGCCTGATTGCAGGTTTCGGTTCAAAATTGGGTTTCCCGCCTCCACAAGTATTCCTACATTTTCTGGGACTGTGAAACAAGTTTTCAGATGCGGGACATCCCCCATAAAACAGCTGGCACCTGTCCTGCGCTGGATCGTAATAAAACATGGCTGTTCCGGCCCTGCCAGTACAACCAGTGAATGGTACCAAACACCTAGCTGGAGTTTCCGGTCTCACTAAAGAATAAAGACAATAACTTAGGAAATTTTCCTTAAGTTCTTTTTCTTAACTAACAAACCTGTAGGTTCCAACGGCCCCCAGTAGGGCTCATCGCCGCCACATTTGTCCCTGCATTGCCACGGTGACGAAAACTTGTTGTCGTTACCACCGCAACCTTTGAAAATGAACAATTTGCATCTTTCTTCATCTACGTCATAGTAGAACCGGGTCAGTGTCTGATCGCAAGTCCCTTCGTTCAGCGGTAGGGTGCATCTGTCTTGCTTGTCGTGTTGTTGTGCTGGTTTCTTAGCTGTTAATGTGTTAAAACAAGCTTTCACTACAAGGCATAAATATAGAGTTGTTTTTTCATAAAGAGAAAAAAAAGAATACTGTACAGTACAGTGCTGTTCACTTATTTGTCTTACTTTTAGTAAAAAATAATGTATCTTTTACTTTTAGACATTCATATTGTGTTTAGTTTAATATACAGTTTAT
Source organism: Thalia democratica (assembly GCF_965202585.1). Classification (NCBI taxonomy): domain Eukaryota; kingdom Metazoa; phylum Chordata; class Thaliacea; order Salpida; family Salpidae; genus Thalia; species Thalia democratica. The sequence goes on along the minus strand of NW_028140395.1, from coordinate 3,984 downwards.
TTAATTTTAACACTGAAAAAAAATTAATATTTGTATAGTCGCTATAAATATATATTTACGTTTTAAACTTAATAATTCAACTGAAGTTTGTCAATACACTTAGTATTTTCGTAGCAAAACAAAAATATTCTAAAATTGTTTCAACTTGAAAAGTAATTATAAAAATAATTAATTATAATTACTGAAACTGTTTCACTAAATATGTTTATTTAAAAAAAAATTAATTCATTAGGTTATAACAGCTAAAATAAGTGAAAGAAAAATTAAAAGTTTTTATAAACTTTTCTGAAATTTTATTCTTCGCATATAAGTCTTATATTCAACGAGTTTTTCAGAGACAGTATTTTTAATTCATTTCTTATAATGACTTTAATCTTTCTGCAATTTATGTAATTTGAAACATCTTTGTTAACTCAAGCATTATAAGCTATGCACTCAATCAAGCAATGTATTATCTCGCGGTTTTTCCGAAAAAATTCCTAGATTAGCGGTTTTTAAATTAATAATGATAAAATAATTCTTTTTTTATTTTTGTTTTTAAACAGTTTATGTATTATTATTTTAAAACAAAACGTTTTAAAAATTTTTCATCAGTATTTTTTACTAAAGTTTTATTTATAAAAAAAATTATAAATTTATTTTATTTGTATATAACTTAGATAATCTATTTGAAGCAAGCTTAAACGAAAGGTTCTTTTAAGCTAATATTCTAAATGAAAACGATTGTCTCTACCTTTTTTTTTTGAGTAAGTCAATCTATTTATACAAAAATAAAAAGACACTTAACGCACTACTTTCACTTAGATAGCTGATTTTTTTAATTTGATTTTGCCTATTAAATGCATACGTTTTTTATCAATATTAAAAGTTGAAAAACTAAGTAAACCTTAAATTTGCAAAATTTTTGATAGTACATATGAAGACTAAACTTCAATATATGCACACAATACTTTGCTGCGTACATAACACCATTTTAAACAAAAAATATTCTTACTATTTTCTAACGTTATTAAAATAACAATTCTTTCTTTTATATTGCAGACAGTTCTTTATAAATACTTTCCTAACATGTAACCTAAACCATGAGTTAAATAGGAACTAGGTTTTGTATGGTTAAGCTTTTATTATTAGCACTTAATTACGGTTGTCTCTTAAACAGTAGCAGTATCTTTCAAAAAGTATATTTAAAAAAATTATGGCAAGGTTGATGACAGAGTGCAACGTAGTAACAGAAAAGGAAGGACCAGTTAAAAAAGCAACTGCTTTTTTACACAATGAATGTAAATCAGTGTTTCCCAAAAACTTAGAATAGTATAAACAAATTTATTATGTACAGAAAACTTTTATTAATGATTTTTATTCTATTCCGAACTTCATCAATTATATTTTTGATATGATTTTAAAAGTTTTAGCATATTTTATATTGTAGAGACAACTATACAAAAATAAAGTTTTTTTTTTATCGTTTTTTAGAATAAAGTGTGTAAACTTTTGCTTTAATACAGATTCTTTATAAATAAGTTAACTTAGTTTGAAAAAAAACTTTTAAATTATGCACGGTGTATGTCATTCACCTACAATTTAATAACTAAACGAAAATTTGTTTTCAAAGCAGAGCACTTATAAATTAAGCTTTTTAAAAACTAGCAGTTCTAAAACTTATAGTTTTCTATTTAATTTTTCATGACTTTGTACATATGCACTAAGTGTAAGAAACCACAGTAGTTACAAAAAAGGTCAAACTATTTAAACTATATTTTGTAGATAACGTTAAGCTTCAAATGATTTTTTTTTAAAGATACACTAACCACGCGTTGGTTAGTACCTTTTACTGTATATTCAATGAGTTGATTTGAAATTTAAACTTCAGTTTATTGATCAAAAGTTTAAAAAGAGTATATTTTTATCTGACTTTGTAGAAGTAAATAAAATTATATCATGTCAGTGGCGATGCGTGATGACGTCACAGGGAACAAAATAAACTACTTTTTTAGATAAAGTACTTGTTGTAAGGTAGTTTAAATTGCTCAGTGATCCATATAACGTCATCACTGTCCTGACCGACACTGTTGTAACTAAAGTTTTTTTTTCCAAAATTTTGTTTTTCTAAAACTTGCGATTCTCATATTGTAAATACCGTTTTCTTTAACAATACTACATATTTTTTTATAAATTTTTACAAGCGCTTGTTTTTCAGAAATAAAATATTGTTTACTTGTCCTCGACAAGACTCCTTAGAAGCATGACTTGATAACCGAAAGGTTTTTTGATATAATATACCAAATATAACCTAATACTTAAACTAAAGCTTTTGAGCGCTTTTTTTTTCTTCAACAAATATTTAATTATTAGTAACAGTACTGAACTACAGTTTACCTATGTAAACTAAATATTTTCTATGTTATAAAGTAAATAAATTTTGTTTATTTATTTATTTTTAAACAATTTTGTATTGCTTAAAGTTAAAGTAACTCCTAGAATGATAAAAAAAAATGTTTAGTTGTAAAACTGTTTTACTTATTTAAGAACTTACTTAAACATTTAGCAACACAAAAATAATACTTAAACTTATTTTTAGGCTTATAAACAAACTTTTCTTTGAGAAAGTATATTTTTTGGTTTTTAGTTGTAACATTTAAACATAAAATAGCTTAAGTAGTACTTTTAGACTAACAAACGCATTGTTTCATGCATTTCCTTTTGGTAAGGAAGTTGTTTTGATTTCCGCCGATTCCACCAAATACGAATATTTTGCACTCGGTTCCGTCAAAGTGCCATCTTTTATGCGCGGCTCTGCCGACACCCGTTTCAGCTGGCATACTGCAGACATCCTCTCTTATTATTTCTGTTAATAATACATTAATATCTATCAGCTTTGAAATTCAAAACATTAAACATGTTAATTTTACGATTTTAATTACCTTAACCTATACTAGATAGTATAATTTTTAATTACGCAATAAGTTTTGGGCTGGGTTCAGAGTGCTTACTCAAAATAAAGACTAATGTAATTATAATCAAATTTACTAATGCAGAACTGACTTCTTATAGCATCATGTTCCTTCTCTAACGCAGCGCTTTGTGATCTCGGTGACACTTCTGTAGACGACATGCAAGTTTGTTTGCAATCCTGCTTGCTATCGAAGTTGTTCGCGTTACCTTCACATCCTCCGTAATCGAACGACTCGCATAACGTACCGTCGAAGTAAAATTTGGAAAAAGTCCCCGAACAGGGTCCCGCATCTTTCGGCCAATCACACACGTGGGTGTTCGGATTACCTGGAAGTTTTTTGTTTGCACTGTAACTTGTTATCAAAAACAATAAGCATTATACCCTCAATAGAATAATAATTAGATTGTGTATACTAAATTTTACCATATATACTGAATTGCTTTGTCGTTTTTTAACAATTTTTATTAAAAACTAATTAGTAAAAGAATTCTTTAACTAAAAAAACAAGTAACAAAAAGATATACACTACTATAAAAGTTATTTAGTGTACTTGTTAATTAAATAGTGTTTATAGATATAAAGAATATAAAAAAATTACTCATTTTAAAACAATGAAAACTTTTAAGTATTTAGTATAACAGATCAAAAGTATAGTTTATACGTGAACATTAATCAAAAATAAATAAAAAACAGCCGTAACATTTTTCACTTTAAATACTTCTTGATGACATAAATTTAAACTAGTTTTTAGTTTATAATTTTCTTATAAGTCAAACAACGTGAGACTTAAATATTTCTAATTTACTCTACATGAAAATAATTCGAAACTATTTAAAACTTTTAAAGTGCAAAAAAAATTGTCTATGCTCATAATAAAAGTTTTTGATGAACTGTTTAGCTCTTTGAGTATTAGTTTTATCAATTAGATAAACTTGCTTATGGTTAAACTAATACACTATTACATTAAGTGTACGTACAGTACATATACAGCCAAAGAACAAAACCGTTTTAAATTCAGCTATTTTAATGTT